>NC_091122.1:126266954-126346954 GCF_040183065.1 Periplaneta americana | reverse complement strand
TAAACTACTTTTCTTCCCTCCTGTACCTAGTAAAGTGATTTGTTTGTATTTTACGCCAGTACCATCGAACTCTAGTCGTGGAAGGAGGTAGCAAACGGTGTTTCCGGGTCTCAATCATTAATCCGAAGATATAGCCAGGTTAATATTAAAAATGTTAGTAAAAATAAAATGATGTCCCTGTACTATGCAGTATTTTCATATTTACAAATGTATAGGCCTGTTTCATTACATTAATTATTGTTCATATCTGCATTTTGTATTCCAGTATTTTTTCTTTACACACATACCTACATGGGTTCCACGCTTTATAATGTTCAGTTATTTTACTGTAACAAGAAGGAATAATTACTCTTGTAACAAGCAAAAATTGTAAACCAGTCTGTAAGAGTCAAAAACTGGCTTGTGAATCTTTTTATTCAGAGTTAACTTCGTTGAAATTTTTAATTCAGTCCGGTTTGCGGAGAACAGTAAGAAACTATCTTACACAGTTCGGTTCCGGGTCACTATTTTCTCCAAACATGTCACGAGCAGGCTCCTTTACGATAATTTTGCTGTCAGATAAAATTCAGCAGAAAGTTTTTGTGCAAGATTGATAGAGTCTCTGGCTCCAACTCAAACGCTATTTCTCCCTGAATATTTAGAAGATATTGTTAATTGAGGATGCGTCCCACTTAGAAGGAGCAGCAACGTCGAAGAATGTCAGCGGCCTTTAGCGGCATTCCGGACGGAAAGTCTCGGCATGCTTTGAGTCTCATATAATGAGTCTGGCGGCAAATTGCATGAACTGTAGACTGTTATTGCCAGATATGGTAATAATTATAAACTTAAAAATTATATTTAAAATGTCCGTTGATGAGAAGGAACAGCGGTGTTTGAGCACTGATACGAGGACGAAGACAAAAACTGAAGTAGGGGAGAAGTGGGTACAGTAAGACAGGGAGAACAGTGAGACATTTTTTATTAGATGGTGAATTTTGATGTTGAGATGTTGGTAACAGTGGAGTTGTATTTTGCATGAGTAAAGTAACAATATTTTCATACTCGATTTGATTCTAGTTATAAAGGTGAGTGATGAAAAAATAATTCGTAATTTTTCACTCTAGAAGTAAAATTTTGGCTTGTGTTTAATGAAGGTTATATTGGATATACAATTGAGATATAAATATGAACGTTTTGTTACCTAATACTATGGTATTTGAGATTATGTTTGGCAAAGTTTCGTCTTACTTGTTTTAATTTTGAAGTGATGGTGTTATTTTTAAATGAACTATGCGTAAAGGGAACAGTGAGACATGCCATTGAAGGGTACACTGAGACGTCTCACTGTTCCCATGTACCAATGATTTGCAAAAACAAATTGTAATTATATTACATTTACCAGTAACTAACATTGAAAATGAACATACTAGTAACCAATTTAGGAACTGTAGCTTAAAATAATGGATACATTACATTTTAATGGTTTCATAAATAAAAAATTATTCACAAAATTTAAGAAAATGTAAAAAAAATAATAAAGAATTACGTTAAATTCTTATAATCATAAGCTTTGTTGTCACCAAAAATTCATTTCATTTTTTCGCAAAAGTTTGAAATGTCATGGAAAATTCACTTTTCCAAATGTTCCAGATGTTTCAATGGTTTCGAAGTCAGACATCAAAATGATTCTAAATAAGCCTACAGAACATGTCAAGATAAAGAGACAGCAAGTTTTTGTTTTCTTTTGAAATAAATGTAAATCATTTCAATGTCCGTTAATAGACACTGTGGTGTCTCACTGTACCCTCCTGAATGGAAACAGTTGAGACATTTGCATTTTTTTGACAAGCACGTATTGTATATTATGTCCTTCATCTATTAACATTTTTGTTTATGTATTATTATACTCCATGTTTTAATGCCTATTTCTATTGCACTTTATTTTTAAAATACTTGAATTATCACTTGCATACATATGTCTTAATATTTTGTGTCTCACTGTACCCACTACTCCCCTACTTCTAGGAAACCTGTCTTTAAAAAACGTTCAATATACATCTGGAGGAACTTTTGGAAATCTAATCTGATCTTATGGATGAAAAGTTATCAATTGAATCACGACTGAGTTAGATTCTATTAGAATCAATACGTACAATAGAACTTTTTGTTAAATTTCACTGCTTGTATACTTTGTGACCTGGTAGAGTGTAAGAGAAGGCCCTATGTCCTTAACTCTGCCAGTATAAATAAATAAAATTATTATTATTAAAACTTTACGTTTCCAAATGCACAGACAAATGTCTACGGCAGGGCTGGGCACCAAGAGCTATTTCTACTCTCTCACAGGGAGCCATATGACACCTCTTCAACCCTTTTCTTTCCCGCCGAACACCGCGCAGCGTTGATTCCGTAAAGGATGAATATTAAGCGTCCCCGTTTAGAGTTTGGATTCGCTCTCGGTGTCCAACCCTGGTGTGGTGGTGATGAAACTCTCTGGACTTCAACTGACAGTGACCGTTTTGCGTAACTAATTAAGACCGTTTTGCGTAACTAATTAAGACAAATAAATAACTTCCTAGCCTTTCTTTCCCCATACTCTTTCTTTCTGTTTTCCTTTTCACCTTTTCTTGTTTTATTTTCACTGTCTTTCTGTACTTCTCCGATTATTCTCTTCTTCTTTCCAAATCTCTCACTTCACTTTCCCTTGGAATTTATTTCTTATAGTCTTTAATTCTGCCCTTTCTTCAGCTTTCGCTTCCTTTTCTTAATTTTTTCTTCCCATTTTCCTTGTGTCAACTTATTTTTGTTTTCGACGTTAAACGTCTACTGTATGTTAGAGATACAAGAGAGAAAACTGTAACGTTTTGACATGAAAGGTTTACTCTGACGTCACTCGTGGTACCATGGAAATAGAAGTGTGAGATTTCGTGCCTCGTGGTTGCCCACGCGATCCGTCTTACTCCATTCTCTATTTAATGTGCCTCGAGGTATATAGTTAGGCTGTATGGGTTAAGTGTACAGTGTTTATTACAATTAATAGGAATGGGATTTAACATGGCAAATCAATTATTTGTTCCCTGTATGTTTAATAGGAAAATTTTATAAGGAAAAATGTTAAAGGACCAAAAAATACATGGAAATGCATTAACAGCTATTTTATTAATAGATTCAGAGGAATTGATTAAATGAAATTCTTAAAATGTATGTTGAATTTTTTCTTTTCTAATGCATCAATCACATTATTAGTCTATTATTATTATTATTATTATTATTATTATTATTATTATTATTATTATTTCTTCCACAGTCCCATGAAACTCACTATGTGAAACTCGATGTTAAATTTAATGAATACATTTTATCTTTCCTCGCTCGCGGATGAAGAGCGGACACGGCAGTGCACAGATTACAGAGCATCTGCACATATGCGAGCGGGAGGAGATAAAATAAATGCACTGCACAATAGAAATAAAAATTGACTTTCAAACAAACGTAAAACAAATTAAGCTATATTTAATAATTGTACTTAAGTAATTGCTCTGAATGTTTTATGAAAATAAAACAGTTAATGCATTTCGATGTATTTGTAGTTCCTTAACATTTTTCCTTATAACATTTTCCTCTAAAGCATACAAGGAAGATAGTATTTATAAATAACTAGTTTCCCATGTTAACCCCCCCCCCCCATAGTAAACTGTCTTACACAGCATATACATGATTATATTGTAAAATAAAATACACTAAAGCAGGGCTGGGCATCGGGAGCGGATCCAGACTCTAAACGGGGACGCTTAATATTCATCCGTCACTAAATCAACGCTGCGCTGTGTTCGGCGGGGAAGAAAGGGGATGAAGAGAAATCATATGGCTCCCCGTGAGAGAGTAGAATCCACTCTTGCTGCCCAGCCCTGCACTAAAGTGTTAAAGAATGTATGTATTTCATTGTATTACTTTAATTATTCGATTATAAAAGTTTCACGCAATCATTGGGATCTTCTTGTCATGTTTTCTTTCCTACATTCTCTTATTTATGTTTAATAAATTGCTCGTATTTAACGACGCTGTAACAAGAGCGAGCTTATACAGCGCCCACAGAATTGGCAACAATGAGATGGCACTTGGCCAGACGAGTCCAAGGGCCATACATACATACACACACACACATTCTTTTCTTGTTTCTTGAATTACTTCTATTCATTTACGTTCATTTATCTACTCATTCATTGTTTATTTCTTGCTTTATTTTCCTTCTTTTTTATTTTAGTCCTTTCTTTTGTTTTTCTATATTGTAATATTTCTCTTCTTCTCTGTTTTCGTTGTTTCATGTTTGTTCAATTAATTCAGTGATGTCAACTCATGCCCATAGGAGCAAGCGCGCGCTTTAGAGCCCAGGAGAGCCTGAGCGCTTTACAGCGGACAGACGAAAGAGGTAGTATATGCCGCTTGGTCGAGCTATATACAGGGATGGCCAGCACTGATTTAATGTATAAAGGGAAGAGAACTTATTAAAACTTTATCCATGTTAATTTTTAGATTTGTCTGAGAAGTGTAAGTGCATTATAAGAATGTAAGTTTTAATTTTAATGTTCATTATTTTTCACAAGTTTGCTTTTTTATTCAAAAGGGATATTTTCTCAACTTTTTTTGCAGAAAAGTGACATTTTCAGACATGTTTGTTTAGTAGCCTTACAGGTACTAAAACAATGATTTCGTAAATCTAATATATCGTAAATACGTATTACTGAAGATAGTACATTAAAATGTTTGAAAATATTCGCATAGAAAATGTTTGTAAGGAAATGAATTAACAAAGCAAATACTGTTACATCACAAACAAAAGATATATGCCTATGTGTTGGTAAAACGTCAGCTCTATAGCTTCAGCAGATTTCGAGATAATTTAATATTCTGATAACAGAAAGTTGCGCACCAATATCACCTAAAAGCATAATGCGATAAGAGTTTTATTATGTAATATTAGTTACAGTTAAAACATATACCTAGACAAATTTGCTTTGTACTATAATATTGTTTTGATTACTTTTATAAGGCTAAAGATATCATCAATATCAATTTCAACTTATGTCATACTCAGTGTCTTTCTTTGGGATAACACTTTCTTTATGAATGATGTGTTTAATTCACTTAGTACAGTATAGTTGTAGTTATTATGGAATTTGTGTGAATATTCCTGCTTTACTCTTTATTATGTTATTAACGTTTAAAACACAACTGCAATATTAGGCTAAGAAATAGGTGTTAGTACTTTTGTTTTACAGACAATATAGAAAATAACAAACAGAAAGAAGCCATATAAAAATAACGACATAAAATTTCACGTTCCGTTTGAAGTTTGTGAACCACTGTTTTCTTAATCCAACAGGCTGCTTATTCCTCCTAGCATGCCCGCGCACGACGTCAAGGTCAGAAAAATGCGCTTGCTTTGACATCACTGAATTTATAATTTTGTAATTTCTTTCTTTATTCTAATTTTTCTTCCATTCATTTATTCTTTCTTCCCGTCTATTACTTTCTTCTAGGGAGAGCTACCCCCTTCCAAGTCATCACCAGATTCACCTATATTTTATGTATTTACTATCTCGTATTGATATTTATCTGTGTCCATTGCAATCAGAGTCCCCTAGGAACGAGGAAGAAGCCGGTCTGGCAGATCCAAGAGGAAGCTAGCTGGCTGTGCGGGCAGGCGGAGGGTGTTGTCGTGAACTCTTCATCCAATTTGGAGCGAGTTCTTGTTTTTGTGTGCGTGAGGCGTGGAAAGTAGTTCTCCGGCTTCACCGTGCCACCGGCCTTAAACATGTTCTTCACGTCAAAAGAAATGCAACAAAAGGGACATCACACCCGTCGGTGGAGCTTTCCACACTTTCTTCTATCGTTCAACTGCCCAGTGCAACTCACAAATCGACAGATGAGCAGCGAGTTTTTTGTACTCATGTAGGCAAGTTTCTACATGCTAATGATTGGAAAACGGTTTTTGAAGATGGACTTGTCCGAAACAACATTGCGTATCGCAGATCACTGCATTTGACGCTTTGTAATGTCATGATGATGGTAATAATAATAATAATAATAATAATAATAATAATAATAATAGTAATTATTATTATTATTATTATTATTATTATTATTATTATTATTATTATTAATTAGAGTATGCCATTAGGAAAGTCCAGGATAATAGAGAGGGTTTGGAATTGAACGGGTTACATCAGCTGCTTGTCTATGCGGATGACGTGAATATGTTAGGAGAAAATCCACAACGATTAGGGAAAATACGGGAATTTTACTTGAAGCAAGTAAAGAAATAGGTTTGGAAGTAAATCCCGAAAAGACAAAGTATATGATTATGTCTCATGACGAGAATATTGCACGAAATGGAAATATAAAAATTGGAAATTTATCCTTTGAAGAGGATGAAAAATTCATATACCTGGGAGCAACAGTAACAAATATAAATTATACTTGGGAGGAAATTGAACACAGAATAAATATGGGAAATGCATGTTATTATTCGGTTGAGAAGCTTTTATCATCCAGTCTGTTGTCAAAAAATACGAAAGTTAGAATTTATAGAACAGTTATATTACCGGTTGTTCTTTATGGTTGTGAAACTTGGACTCTCACTTTGAGAGAGGAACATAGGTTAAGGGTGTTTGAGAATAAGGTGCTTAGGAAAATATTTGGAGCTAAGAGGGATGAAGTTACAGGAGAATGGGAAAGTTACAAACACAGAACTGCACGCATTATATTCTTCACCTGACATAATTAGAAACATTAAATCTAGACCTTTGAGATGAACAGGGCATATAGCACGTTTGGGCGAACCCAGAAATGCATATAGAGTGTTAGTTGGGATGCCGGAGGGAAAAAGACTTTTCGGAAGGCCGAGACGTAGATGGGAGGATAATATTAAAATGGATTTGAGGAAGGTGAGATATGATGAGAGAGACTGGATTAATCTTGCTCAGGATAGGGACCAATGGCGGGCTTATGTGAGGGCGGCAATGAACCTCCGGGTTCCTTCAAAGTAGCCTAAGTAAGTAGTATTAGTAATAATAATAATAATAATAATAATAATAATAATAATAATAATAATACCGAAGGTGTCGCTTTTATGGGAGCTGATAATATCAGAGCTAAGAACAGGTAAGCTGTTACAATTACTTAGAATGTCCCACTTCTCCTTAAGCTTACCAACATTGAATCAAAGTTAAATAAATGGCAGAAACCCGTTGGGACTATTAAGAGGTCAACGATGAGAAGAATCAGATCAGAAATTGTTTTAAAATTTTATAAAACCGTTATAGTTCTTACGCTTAAATGTTTATTTTATTTATTTTTATATGTTTATTTAGTATACTGGTAGAGTTAAGATCATCAGGCCTTCTCATCCAAATTACAAGACTTACAAATACAAATGAAATACAATATGCGGCAAAACAAACGACACTGAAATGTTTTTTAATTGCGTTGGGACTAGTGATGGGCGAAGTTGTTATTTTCCCGGAACAGTTCCGGCTGTTCCAGTTCCGGAAAAATACTATGTTCCAAATAACAGTTCCGAAATAACAGTTACAAGTAGAGATGTGTCTGAATCGTTCACTGATGCGAGCTATCTCTTTGACTCTCGCTCCATTTGAGGAGTCGTACAGTACCCTCCCCCTTCCCCAAGGAGCTCGCACATACGTTATCGGCATGACGACATAGCACACGTTTCTCAATAGATGACATTCCATTGCACATTCGAATCTGTTTGGAAACTTGCTGTGTATGCAGACAGAAGCTTCGTGTTTATTAGATGAACAGCTGTTGAATACAAGGTCAGATTGCAACACTAATTGGTATATGAAGTCATGAAGACACGGTAACCAACTAAAGAAATTAACATCTCATTTAAAGCGTGTAGTATGTAATTTTTGTTCTCCGTGTTCCGTAGTAAAAAAAAAACTAAAATTATTAATTTTTATTTTTACGTTTCTTAATGCTTAGTTATGATGATAATAATAATAATTACATTATAATTTGATACATAATAAAAATATATAACTACTGTATATATTTATACATTAGCAGTAGTGAAACCTGAAATTCCTACACTTAGCAAAATGTTAGAAACGCATCTGTACCAAAGTGTAATAATTTAAACTTCGCATCACACCTCGCTCTCTGTCATTACTTATGATCACACTACAAGGATTTCAATTTCCATGCTTCCTCATCCATCCACGTGAGAGTTCCAAGTTCCAACTTGTTCCAAGTACAACATAAAGAACGACGAGAACAGTGTAGCCGGAGCTATAATGGTTCCGACTGTTCTCTGTTGTCTCGGAGTCGGAACATGCCTTGTGCAACGCAGTACTGCGAGTCCGCAACAGCTGGGCAAGTGAGCAGCTTGGAGTCGGAACAGTGTTATTTCGGAACAGGAGGTTCAGACCTACTGTTCATTTTTGCAACAGTTCCGAGACCGGAACAGTTCCAAAATAACTGTTGTGTTATTTTTTACCCACCTCTAGTTGGGACAGTATGTGTTCAAAATGTGTACCATCACGTGCCACACATTGTTCATAACGTTTCTGAAGATTATCGATGAACAAAGGTTGCTGTAAGGACACAAGAATGACCTTATCATTTCGCGTAATTCGGGAATATTTGTATGTATGTCATCTGTCTTGAAAACTGATTCTTTCAACATGCCCCTATGTAGGCCGCACACCGTACAAATAAAAACACCAAACTAAAAGTCAGTAAACTATCTACAACGAATCGAAAGAAATTCAATACAAAATAATAATACAAATATCAGTGTAAATACAAATGGAGTACAAATACAAACTACTACTGAGTAAAATATCTACAACAAATCGAAAGATATGGATATGGTCCTAACTTCAAAGGAAAGCAGCAGAGATGCCGCTGCTGCTGCGGCGATTAGCAGACTGTACATTGCTACACCATCATAAGGACAAAGGTATTCGACAGTAACTGAACATGAGCGATACTACCAAATACAAGAATGTGTCATGAGTGAATAATAATCGCGTTATCAGCACAAGATGAGATGATACTAAGTCCTATACTACACTATCAAATTTCTGTGTCACAGAAGTTTGATAAAATATATATGATACAATCTTTTACAGTGTAATATAGCATCTTTGATCACATCTAGTTGTGACATAGTTCTGTGATAAAAGTTATGGTCATCATCATACCTTTGATAAAATCTTTGCCTAAGAAGAAAGAAAATGGCGGACATTAAGTACATATGGTCTGTGTGACAGAAATGTGAAGGGCCATCAGCCACTTGGGATGCTGTGCTTAATGACAATAAATCGTAGATTATATCATATCATATATCATATCATCATATCATATATGGTCTGTGAAACCACATGACTTTTAACATCACATTATGAGTCACATGAAATGTTACGTCATCCGTTCTTAAATACGGAGTATAGGATTTTACATCTTCACACTGAAGTTGTCTCAATAGAGTTTGATGAATTCCTTTTGTATCCCTTCTCCCTGCCCAACCTCTAACCCAAATATGTTTTTCTTTTATTTTTTCTCCAATATTAATGCAATAACCATTACTGCACTTAAGAGTTGCAATATGCATAGAACTGTCGTGGATTGATTGTTAGAACTGTGATGAAAGATGTGCTAAAAGCTTTGATATAGTGTAATATACCCAAATTCAGACATTTGATCATATATATTTGATCAAAAATGTTATCACATTCTGTGACACAGAAATTTGATAGTGTAATATACGCTTAAGGGATCGTATGGGATGAAGATAAATACAAACAAGACGAAGACCATGGTTATCGGAAGAAAAATAAAGAAGGTAAACGTTCGAATTCTAAATGAGGCAGTAGAGCAAGTGGAGAGCTTCAAATACTTGAGGTGTACTATAAGCAGTAACATGAGCTGCAGCCAAGAAGTCAAAAGGAGGATACAATGGCAAAGGAAGCTTGCAATAGAAAAATGAGCATGTTTTGCGGACCTCTGGAAAAAGAACTAAGGAAGGGTCTAGTAAAGTACTTTGTGTGAAGTGTGGCATTGTATGGAGCAGAAACATGAACATTACGACGAAGTGAACAAAAACGATTAGAAGCATTTGAAATGTGGATATACAGGGTGTAATAAGACCTCACCGACAAACTTTAAGGAATAATAGATCACACAGAGAGAGTCATTTTTGTTAAAGAACATATGCTCGATGACACGTCCTTCATGAGTTATGCATCGTTCATAGAAGCGCATTCCGCGTCACGTATGTTGCATAAGTATGCGCCTTATCATCTCTGTTACACTGCCGTAGTTTGTTGTTGGTTTGTCTGGTGATCTTCAATCCGTCTTACCATCCAACACAGCACTGCCATGCTTAACGGAGTTGTATGATGAATGCTGCTAAGGTGTCAAAAATGTAATGAAGTACTGTAACAGAGTGTGTAATTTTAACAGTTGCAAATTGTCAGAACATGCATGGAAAATTAAATTTCATTTCTGTAAAAAAATACTAGACATCTAACTTTGGATGCATAGTTCCTAAAGGACGTGTTATCTTGCATACAGGCTATTCCATATGAAATCGATTAGTAAAAAACCTCGCATTTTTTATACACTAGTTTTTTCCCTACTTATACAAGGTGCTGAGGGGAGTGCATTTTCAAAAATATACTATCGAAAGTCAAACGGTTTTCATATTATTGAGTAACAAATTTAGCTTATTTTATAAAAACAAGCCTCTTTTAGCGCTCAGAACTCTGGAACCATTTACTGCAGAACATTGAACGAGAGCTTATTTTGAAGCTGACATTTGTCAGGTTATGTTAAGAAGTAATCCTTATTTTTATTGTACACAGAGAGACAGATAATCTCATTTTACTTGCTTTTACGCTTTTTGGCCATTTGTAAAAATGTAAAAAAATATCGAGAAAAAACCTTGCATTATTAAGAGGGATTCGGCATTGTTTGCTTAGTGGTACGGCAATAAGTTTCGAGGATATTAAATATATTATTTTCACACGCCTAGACGTGAACGGCGCAGTATCGCACGAAATGGCCGAGAGCTGAAGATAAGCGAGCGTTGGGCGTCATTTTACTCCTGTGTTTATGGAAGTCTGTGATAAAGCTAGCACAGCCATGACTGCTAGACGACACATCACGTGTTTGTCTCCTGGCCTTGCTTGTCTCTGGCTAGCTCCCGTCTCACAGTCAGCTGGTTACTTCACGCGAGTACTATTTATTTTCTTTATTTGATATTTTCAATACTTTCTTATCAACGTACCATCAGTAGGAAAAACCTAAATTTCTCCATTTCCATAAAAAGTAAGAAAATCTGTTTATATGTCAATATAAACTTTAATTTCTCAGCATCAAAATAAACCATGATTTTGATCATTGGGTGAAAGGGTTTCGGAGCTACAACAGTTTAAAGTTGCTAATTTTATGAAAATACGATAAATTTAAATATTTTTAATTTAAACACTATGAAGTTCTGATGCCTCAAACTTTGCACAAAGCATTGTATCACAGTTCTCTACGTACAAAAAAAGTTTTATTGTATTTAGAAATTGTAAGGTCAATTTTCTCTATATTTCGGTCGATTTGAGATGGAATAGCTCATACGTTCCTCAACAAAAAATGATCCTCTCTGTGTGACCTATCATTCCTCAAAGTTTGTAGACGACGTCCTGTTACACCCTGTAGAGAAGAATGGAGCGTGTGAAATGGACAGACAGAATGAGAAATGAAGCTGTGTTGTAAAGAGTGAGTGAAGAAAGAATAACGCTGAAACTGATCAGGAAGAGAAAAAGAATTGGTTGGGTCACTGGCTAAGAAAAAACTGGCTAGTAAAGGATGCACTGTAAGGAATGGTTAACGGGAGAAAAGTTCGGGGTAGAAGAAGATATCAGATGATAGACGACATTAAGATATATGGATCATATGGGGGACAAAGAAGAAGGTTGTAAAGAGGGAAGATTGGAGAATACTGGGTCTGCAGTGAAGGACCTGTCCTTAGGCAGAAAACTATGAATGAATGAATTCTAGATAATGCAGTAAGGTTAGGGTTGCCAACCGTCCAGGTTTCGCCCGGACAGTCCAGGGAATGTACTTTCGGCCCAGGACTCCAGGCAACATATTGATCCTGTCATGGACGCCGAAATGTTTAGAAACTGAGATCTCGTGCTGTCTGGATGAACTAGATATCCAGCTGGATGAAGATCTACTATACGATGAACTCTTCATCTTAAGAAGTGTATGTGAACATATTTTTCCTGAATAACAGACTGTTTACGATCTAACGTTGCAGGTATCACTCAGTTCTTCAATGTGTTCGTACAATTTAGGGAGTGTAGGTACATTATACACACAGTCATCCTTCATGATCTTGTATTTACCACGGTGATCGTCGAATATAATATTCGCGGTTTCAAAATCGACGAAGGTCGATAACACTTTATTCTGTGTGAGAGATCTAAAACAATGGGGCCCATTTTATAGTTTTACGACAGCGGTCATCAGCACAGAGCACCCTGGGGCTAGCGTCGCTTACCCGCGGAAAACACACTGCACGATGATGCATTCGTAGCTGCTAGCGGGTATGCTCTCTACCTCTTCCTGCTGCAGACGGGGCACGCGGGACGGCTCCGCTTACCCTTTGCCCATTTCAGCGAGTGCTGATGACCAATGTTTTATGACATGTAAAAGAACCCACTCTCTGTTACAGAGCTTCAGGAAAAATTTGTCATTTATTACTCATCCAAGTTGAATTCCCATGCTCTGCAGTAGACACCGTTGTTAAATAAAATACCATTACTAGTACACGCATCAATCTTTTCAAAGACATAAAATATATACAGAAAACTTAAAATATTTTATTTTCACTGAAGACTCACAATTTCTCACATTCTTTAGCAATAAACTTTTTCTATTGCGAGGAATATAAATGCAACTCTATTATCTTAAATTAGGTAAATGAATTCCACCCTATATTTACTCCAAAATGAAGTAGTAAGAGTGACGGAATGCAAGAAAGACATGATTATTTAAAATAATTTTCTCTTTAAATGAAAACGTAGAAAAATTCCGAAGTCGATGGGACGGAAGATTGTGTACCTGCATTATACCTGTTTTCCATTACGATATCAGAACTTCGTTTGACATTTAGAAGGAATGTGGAATGTGAAAGTGTTCTACAGGCCCTGGTAAGGTGTGAGCAAACGATAATCCACCGAGTGCAACGGATGTACAACAGACCGGTTACAGTCATTCAAATCTACTTCAAGCCATTGTGTTGTTGCTCTTATTTATTATCACCATCATGACATCGTCTTCACTACTAATGTAATAATAATAATAATAATAATAATAATAATAATAATAATAATAATAATAATAATATAAAAAAACATCGCAACAGAAGATCTGCTCCTTCGACTTCGAAATCGAAAGATTGGATTACATCCTAACCTAGGATGACCCACACCTCTCTGCTCCTAGGGTATAGGCCTATAGTTCGAAATTTAATTTGTTCGACAGTGATATGGTTTTCACTTCTGTTAATAACATACATACATACATACATACATACATACATAAATACATACATACAATGTGTCAATATTTGACATGCAATTTGTAAAGTATACTTTAAATGTTGTATCGGATATGTTCTTGTATAAAGCATCCACATTCAATTTCCTAATACTCCCATGCATAAAATAAAATAATGCGCAATTTAATAACAAAGAAGGTTAACGGTATTAGTTGAGATTTCACGTGAGAGAGAAATAAATATTCAGCGAGTTCTTTGGATCTTATTAATATAATTATAAAAGACATGACGCGCCTTAGTGTCGGTGTACAGCAATTCAGTCAAAACTACAAACACTAATGCATGTTCGCTAGTGTGTAGCTTCTATTTATAGGCAAGATTCCTGAAACCGGTTACGTCGGCGTCTTTTACCAATGACCGTCAACAACAAATCACAATAACTGCTTGCAACGACAAATGAATCCATGTACCGAAATCTGCACCACCGATTCTTTGTCTTCTTCTTCTGCTTCTTCTTCTTCTTCTTCTTCTTCTTCTTCTTCTTCTTCTTCTTAGTGTTGTTGTTAAACCATCAGCGTGTGACCATCGACGCCGCGATGCAGTAAAGAATCGTCTGCTTATAGCGTAGCCATTAAGAATTTCCTTCCATGCGGTCTACCAACATTATTTCTAACCCTCCATTTCATACATGGCGACACCATAAAACTACGTATGAATGAAAACGAGTATTTTCCCTGGACTAAAAGTACGATCACATTACGTGAATACCAAAGTAAGGGTGATCGAGAATTGTGACAAGGTTAGGGTGGGTTAGATAAGGGGATAGATAAATGCAGAAACGCTTTTCCCTCCATCAACCGAACTATCATTAAAGTTGCTGTTTAAGTCAAAGTGGCGTAACCATTATTGTTGTTGTTATTATTATTAATTTCCATTTTTTTTTCAGGTTTCTTTAGTATACAAGTAGGCCTACTGCTTATGCCAAGCCAAAGTTATAACCGTAGTCTATATTTGCAGCCAAGACTGAGGAACTTTCTTAGGATGTGACGTATTTAGCATACATAGTGGTGTTCCGTTTGGGAAAATAAAATGAAAACGCTGTAACATGAGAACGGCTACTATTTATTTTTAAGTAATGAGTACATGCATTCTAGAATGATGGCAGTTTTGCACACATTAGACTTTAACGTATCTACTATTGCGTAGACAACACACTTCATATCGTGAGGTTATTTCTTCTGTGTGTGATCTAATATCTCAGGGATATATATATATATATTCAAAAGCTGAGACAAACTTCAGTTTCAGATCCACGAGTAAATGGTCAACTCGATGGATATTTCGTGAAATAGATTGTCAATTGTTTTATGTTATGTTTAATATAAAATGTTAGTATTTTTCTTTTTCTGTGATCCACTACCAGTCCTCCCAAAACCACTTCGCATCAAAATATAGTCTTCGTTACGTAACATAAAGTACAAATGGATTTTTTATCGATAACCATAGAGATAACAAAAGTGAGAAAAAAATACAGAAATAATGGCGTTTCCAAGTGATTGACAATTAACTGAAACAAAAATCACAAACCTGTTTTTTGACAATATTGAATAAAATTTTGGTGCGTATTCTGTAGTTCTTTTTTCTTTTGCGATAGAGGGAGTTAATTTCGTGGTTTATTGACATATTCGCACAATGATCCACATTTCACGTTACTTTGCGAGTTTGTTTTGCTTAAACATGGTATTTTAGGTATTCAAAAGTGTAAATGTAACAAAGAAAATAATCGTGGAAAATTTCACAAGTATTGCTATTACAAAATATACGATCCCTAATGATACTATCTAGGTGGTGTTTGAAATTAACAAATGTAACTATATGTACAAATTAATTTCAGTGTACATATAGGCCTACAAGACAAAACGAAGTGTAAATATTTAGTATTTGTGATATAGTGATTAAGCAAGATTTCTTTTTTCTATTACCTCTCGTTTCTTTTCAAAGCATCTTATGAATAGATGTAAAATTCCTTTGCAACGAAGGACTACTTGAAGTTGCTTCGTCATTGAACACAATCTTTTCTAATATAAATGTAAATTAACTTTTTTTTTCAGAAATGATATCCTTACTGGTTTACTGATTAGAATTTCGTGATTTCGTTGGACATTATGGCATCTTTCTCATATCCAATTTTATTGTTATGCTGATTGAAGCATAACAAAACCTACACCAGTAAAAATTAACTTTTTTGCAGTTGATAACATAGAAATAGCAAATAAGTAACATTTATATAGTAGGAGAAGAAAAATAAAGTGCATAAAATTTGCTGATGATATGGCATTGTTAGCAGAAGAGGAAATGATACCGGTACTGAAGGATATGCTACTGGAGTTAAGTGACAGCTGTGAGCAGTATGGGATGAAGATAAATGCAAATAAGACGAAGAACATGGTCATAGGAAGAAGATAAACTTGCGAATTCTAAATGAAGCAGTAGAGCAAGTGCACAGCTTCAAATACTTGGGGTACACTATAAGTAGTAATATGAACTGCTGCCAGGAAGTCAAAAGAAGAGTAGCAATGGCAAAGTAAGCTCTGGACCTCTGGAAAAAGAACTAAGGAAGAGACTAGTGAAGTGTTTTGTATGGAGTGTAGAATTATTGTATGAGGCAGAAACATGGAAATTACGACGAAGTGAAGAGAAGCGAATAGAAGCATTTGAAATGTGGATATGGAGAAGAATGGAAGGTCTGAAGAAAGAATAAGAAATGAAGCTGTGTTGGAGAGAATGGGTGAAGAAAGAATGATTCCGAAACTGATCGGGAAGAGGAAAAGGAATTAGTTGGGTCACTGGATGAGAAGAAACTGCCTACTGAAAGATGCAATGGAAGAAATGGTGAACGGGAGAAGAGTTCGGGGTAGAATAAGATATCAGATTATAGATGACATTAAGATATATGGATCATATGAGGAAACAAAGAGGAAGGCAGAATATAGGAAGGATTGGAGAATACTGGGATTTCAGTGAAAGACCTGCCCTTGGGCAGAAGAATGAATTAATGAATGAATGATTTTTTTTCAGAAGCTAAACTTGAATTTAAGTTGTTCCGGCAATGATATTCCTACAAACAAAAAATGAAAATTGTGCCTCAGGGAAAAAATTCAAATCCTCTCCCCTTACGAGAACTTATTGATATGCCGGGAATCTTCGAACGGGTTCTAAAGTCGAAGACACGACGTTGTAATGCCTGAACTGAAGCTGGTTGAAGACAGTTTGAATAATTTCTGTAACGAGTACTAGTATTTGAATTGTGATATCCGTCAAGTGGATACTGTATGTACGTTAGAGCCATGCATTAATTGAATGTTCATACGGTAAGTGCGCCAAATAAGGCCATGTAGATCACTAAGACCAATTACTGCTTTACGAAGAACTGTCAAATATTAGTGATAGAGGGCAGCATCTTCCTCATTCGCATTCTCTGCTAAATGTTAAGGCAGATCAACCACTCACTTGTTGTCAGTTGTAGTGCAGTGGTCGTCAGCACTCGCTGAAATGAGTAGAGTGCAAGGAGTGCTACAAAATATGCTCCGTCTTACAGAAGGGATAGGGAGACAGCATACCCGCCAGCAGCCACGGGTGCAGCTGGTGCTGTAAGAGACCTGCGGATAAGAGACGCTAGTCCGAGAGTGGAGTATGCTGATGCCCGCTGTTGTAGTGGATACACAGAAGAAGAAAACTGTGCGGCGAACCTGATTGTGTTGATACTACTACGCGGGAAGGCGTTTTTGTTTAAAACTCATATATTTCATGAAAACTTAATGTGTTATGTGTATCATTACAGTATATTTTTTCTATTTCCAAGATCTGAAAATAATTTTATAATATAATTTAAATTAGGATTGTTTTACGTAATAAAATAAAATAAAACGTACTGTGGGGAGCTTACGAGAAAGTCTCCGCAAGGTGTATTTTAATTAGGTGCGGTGCGGGGAAGTATTGATGAATGGAGCACCGCTCTTCCTAGAACTGGTCAGAGATAAGTTGTTATGAGTCTTACAACACTAAACAGATGACATCACTGTCAGCACATGATGTTTAATTATATTGTGGCTGAAAATATCAGATAGTTTGAGACTGTGTGGGTGTGTTGTATAAGTTGAAACTGTTTAAAAGTTGATCGAATGTTTTCACATTGGTTAGTTATTGCAATGTAGTTAGTAGTGTGTCATTATGTCATTATCTGCGATCAAGAGTGGCGTTACACTGGCTGTTGCCTGCATGTAGGATTGACATTACTCCACATTCCTACCAGGGCTGATCTCGTGAACTCCCCACAATATGTAGCCCTTTAAGGCCAAACGATGGCCTTATTAGAACCTCACGATTCTATGGTCATTCGATATTATTAACAAATATTTTACTTAAATTGTAAAATGAGACTGCCAAACATAGCTTACGAAAGGCCAGTGACAAACATGACTTTCATCATCCGTAAGAATTCATCGCCGTCGGCGAACTTTCAATCCACGAACCTTGGATTCAGTGGTAAACATGGTAACAATTAGACAAAGGGACGACGGATGAGTGAAATCTTGGCTGAAGTAGCCTACCCCTAAAAACGTACTGAAACACAGTCTTTATGCAAAGGGATATGGAAGATTAACGGTGAGCCGAAAATTCATTCTTGCTTCGTAATCAACCTGTACTTGGAGTTAACGAGAAAGCACAACGGGGATTCCGAGTTCGTTTACGTACTGCACATGTGACGAGCACATGCTAATGTGTACTGACATGAGAAAGTGGCCACTTGTGAATACCTGACTGCATTGTGCTGTAAGATGCTAATTAATCTTCAACAGACCAGTTAGAGGTACACTCTCACATGTTCTTATTGTCAGAGTCTATGAAGCTATATTTAAACCTGTAAAAAATAAAACGTTATTAGAGGCGGACGTTGTAATTCACACTCTTTGCTAACAGAAAGTGAGCGAACAGCCCAGATCCCTTCCATGTGGTCAACGACCTGCTTGTGATTTTCTTCATTCACACTAAGAAAACACCGGTAATGTACCTTTAAGTAGCCAACAAGTTGCAACCAATTCCTTTGAAAACTATTTTTATTAGCTAACGTATCATTTTCACGTCTCGCTCATTCTCCACAATGTTTCTCCTTTTTCTTTTTTCATTCTTCTTGGCGTCCTGCATCTCTCTCTACTATTTTTGTACATTCTTTTCTTTTAATTCAATCAGGTCACTACTATGAACGCAGCTTTAAAATTACACCAAATTATGACTGCAACTTTTTGTGTCGTTTAAATATTAGTAGATATAAAGTCATCACAAGTTCCCCTAAGATATAGGCCTACATCGACTCTCAGGATAAAAATTCACATTTCTTTCTTAATTCTTTCAAACTTTGGTGATATGAGGAGGTAAACTAAGCAATTTATGTAATTAATTCAAACCTGAAAATCGAATTTGGGCGTCCAAAGAATTTTTTTAACTAATTCAATTTTGGACTGACCTAACTTCTTTATAAATTGACCTAGGGTAAAACTTCTATCGCCAAAATGATTCCTACGTATGGAGAATGTTACATACTTACTGGCTTTTAAGGAACCCGGAGGTTCATTGCCGCCCTCACATAAGCCCGCCATCGGTCCCTATCCTGAGCAAGAATAATCCAGTCTCTATCATCATAGCCCACCTCCCTCAAATCCATTTTAATATTATCTTCCCATCTATGTCTCGGCCTCCCCAAAGGTCTTTTTCCCTCCGGCCTCCCAACTAACACTCTATATGCATTTCTGGATTCGCCCATACGTGCTACATGCCCTGCCCATCTCAAACGTCAGGATTTAATGTTCCTAATTATGTCAGGTGAAGAATACAACGCGTGCAGTTTTGTGTTGTGTAACTTTCTCCATTCTCCTATAACTTCATCCCTCTTAGCCCCAAATATTTTCCTAAGCACCTTATTCTCAAATACCCTTAACCTATGTTCCTCTCTCAAAGTGAGAATCCAAGTTTCACAACCATAAAGAACAACCGGTAATATAACTGTTTTATAAATTCTAACTTTCAGATTTTTTGGCAGCAGACTGGATGATAAAAATTTCTCAACCGAATAATAACAGGCATTACCCATATTTATTCTGTGTTTAATTTCCTCCCGAGTATCATTAATATTTGTTACTGTTGCTCCCAGGTATTTGAAGAAATATAAAATGCATATAATTTTAGTATGTAACATTCTCCATAAATATAAAAATTGGAAATTTATCTTTATGGAGAATGTTACATACTAAAATTATTTACTTATCTTGAACCAGTCTAAAGATATGTCACATTCACTTTAGAAAAGAAATATGCATATTTGTATATTTTTGGCAAAAAGTAATTATAATACATTGAAAATAATAGTTTTAGTTTATAACATAGCCACATGTTTAAGCTTTAATTTGGTACCTCAATGAAGTCTTTTGCCCAAATGGAAGTCTACTTTTTGACCGTCGGAAGGATAACAAATTTCGGAAAATTTGAAATAGGAGAAAACAGATACTGTAGATGGCGTAAGATATAGTAAGTATAGTATGCTTATATTATAGATGCCCACATAATTATGAAATTAATTCAATAATGGGTACAAGTTATATAATTTTGAAAACTAGAAGAAATGAGCTTCCAGATGAAGGGAAAACATTATTTACCAGAATTTTGAAGAAATCTGACATTTCTTGAGTCGATGTATACCTTAAATATACTCGCAATGTATCATATGGTAAATCACATGATACGGAAGTTTTAAACATGGAATGGAATGAAATTGAATTTCTGGAGGAGACACTATGACCCAGCATCGCGACCTTTGACAATCTATTCAGCTAAGTCTCAAACTAGGCGCATTCCCAAACGCACACCCGCTGACTACACTAAGATTCACTTAGTCCCTTGGCTCTCCTCTAATTTATAGTAAATACCACTGTGCTAGAGAAACACTCCGGAAATCCTGTCGACTCATACACTAAACTACATGAGGGGAGCCTTGCTGCCTTGCAGGGTAGATATTGAAGGCTGACGGAAAGATCCCCGACAGAAAATCCTAATCTGTCTCACGCAATAAGGTGGCAGCCACAGCAAGGTCTACCTCTTGAGTGATTGGTATCCATTTAAGGGGGGATTTCGATTGTAGCCTACTTTCAAACTTCAAATGAATAAAAGAAGGACGGATTGGACAGACTAATAAATTTATTGGCGCAAATTTGAAGTCGGAACCAATTATTCTTGAAGTACCGGTAGATGATCGGTATATATTACACACCACCTGGGTATATAGGAAATGACGTTACGGAGGAAGTTGAAAATATTCGGTACACAATGAAGTGATGATGATTATGATGTAATAATAATAATAATAATAATAATAATAATAATAATAATAATAATATGGATAATGATAATAATAATAGTAATAATAATTGCAATAATAATAGTAATGGTAATAACAATAATAATTATTTATTTACTTATTTACTAATATTTAATATGCTGTACAACGCCAGAAGGCCAATAACAGTTCAGCACAAGACAATTAATTACAAAAACATTAATAAAATTAAATTGGAATAATTATTAAAATAATGACAATTAAAAATATTTGTAATTAAAAATGAAAGGATGGATGGAATCATATACATACTAGGTTCAAAAAGTTCCCGGAATTTTACTACCATTTTTCGTATTAATATATAACAAGGGATATTATACATTTGTTTTGTTGGTAACATTCATGATGTCATTTCCTTAAAGTTTGTTGATAATGGCAATTATTGGTTTTGAGTTGTAGGCAATTGTTTATCATAGTGTTTTGTTTGTTCGTCGCATTTTGTAATTATGTCCACAGAGCAAAGTACAAACATCAAGTTCTGTGTTTTGCTGGGGACATGATCAGTATGGCTGATGAAGATGGTGATTTCTTAAACAAAATGAAACTGGTGCTACTTGTACGACCCAGTCCCTAAACGACAGTCATCTGAGTGGAAATCGAAAACATCTCCTCGGAAGCAAAAATTTCCTAGGGACACTTCCAAAGGCAAAGTTATTTTAAATGTTATGTTTTATTTAACGACGCTCGCAACTGCAGAGGTTATATCAGCACCGCCGGATGTGCCGGAAATGAATATAATACAAATGATGTAGTAGATGACGAGAATACTATTGTAATACATATCTAAACAAAAGACATAAGTTAATAACCGACATAAAACTCCAAAAAGTATATACTACGCATTAAATGGATCCAAGTTCAATCCATGCAAATTAGCATATTTTATACATCTGCAAACCGGAGAAAGAGAGAGATTTAGAATTCTTATTATAAAACATTTTATGAAATCTTAATTTTTTATTTTTATTTTAGTAGGTTATTTTATGACGCTTTATCAACATCTTAGGCTATTTAGGTCTGAATGAGAAGGTGATAATGCCGGTGAAATGAATCCGGGGTCCAGCACCGAAATTTAACCAGCATTTGCTCATATTGGGTTGAGGGAAAACCCCGGGAAAAACCTCATCCAGGTAGCTTGCCCCGACCGGAAATCGAACCCGGACCACCTGGTTTCGCGGCCAGACGCGCTAACCGTTACTCCACAGGTGTGGACTGAAATCTTAAACCCTTAGTAGGAATACGAAGATTGATATTGCTTAAGAAGAATTCACAATCAATATCGCTCTTAATGACTTCACAAAAAAAAAAAATAATCTAGATCTTGACGTCTGGCAAATAAACTACAGCAATTAAAATATTTGCAGTTAATCTCATATTTATAATCATCAGAAAAAGGTAAAAATCTATAAGAACACAAGGAAATAAATTTTATTTGAATATTCTCCAATTTAGCCGAGTCAGTGGAAGTAATGGAGTTCCATACAACAGATGTATATTCAACGTAGGCTATAGTATAAAATTATTAGACACATAGGAGTAGAAAAAGCATAAGTTATAGATCTAATTAGACCAAGCATTCTTAATGAATGGGTATAAATATATTGCACATGATCATGGAAATGTAATTTAGAATCAAGCAAGACATCAAGATCTCTAATGCAATCTTTCCTAGTAATTATGACATTAAGAAAATAAGTAAATTTTAGGGAAGATGATAATAATAATAATAATAATAATAATAATAATAATAGCCTTATTATTAATGGAGAAGGTATTCTATTACCGTACAAAATTTTTAGAACGTAAAACTATCTTTATACAAAATAATTATGACATCTTCGGTAAAACTCCTCCTTTATAGGTAGGGATCATATTTTACGGCGAACCATTTAAATTTGGATGTAAAAATTATTTTAATTTCGGTGCCATTTCGCGCGAAATATATAAAATCGATGTCATTTCGATTTTAAAATATTGTGTAACTTTTCGATTCTCCTCTTACAAAACACATTAATATATATTCCTAGAAAGACTAAAGGTCTGTATTATCAAGGAAATCTCGAGGTTCTTTGTAGTGCAGTTTAATAAATACTTAGTTTTCTAACGGAACCTACATGTTACGTAGTCTTCCATCCTGTGTATAATATAAACTAATACGTTCCACTGAACATTCAGTCCATGCCTACTGTATATTAAAAATAAAGTCACTCGAAATCTAGCTTGAAAAATCGATTCAAAATTCTCTACTGAAATAGTGTTTGGATATTAAATTCAAAATATCACAATATCAATCTCTGGACACTTCAAAATAAAATTTCTCTCCAAAAACACTGATTCTGAATAAATTTGTGCTAAGAACAAACATTTCAAGTAAATTCGTTACGAAAAACAAAAAACTCGAGTAAACACAAAATTTAGCGTTATTTTGGGAGTTTACATTATGACATTTTGATCTGAAAAGTTGATTATATCAGCTGAAAAACTGCATTTTGCGAATCCGTGGTTTGCGAAACCTACGTATCCCTTTATATATAGGTAAGGAAAACATAAATATATTATAAACAGAATCCGTGTGTCGGGTATCGGAGATAAAAGTAATCAAACAAAAGGAAATGACCAAACAACAAGTAGCTATATAGTTGGATGATGCTATGCGTCAAGTTGTGGCTATACCTAGGTACTAGGCCTACGTATTGCAATGTTCATGTACCAGACATGACGAAGTAATTCTGTGGCAGAAAGAGCCATATGGCGAATGAGCAAGCTATTGATCGAGTGAAAGATCTTCTAACTAGGAGAGAAGCGGCCTGTAATCATATATGCAACATGAGGGTATGAGGGTTCAAGAGGTGACGTCAACAATGCCTGTAAATATGAGGTCACTACTCAGTACAGCAATTTTCAGGAAGTAACATTTTTAGGATTCTCATTTGTTCACACAGTTGTCTATTCTCTTTTTACCTCAATAAAATAAGAATAATATGCTTAGTTATTAACGTATTTATTAATTAAATATTCTCTTTCTCATCAATCTAATCATTCAATAGTGTAAATATAACCCTGAACTGCCCAATTATGCAAACTTAAATGTCTTACATTTCTAACACTGATATTATTCGGTCACGTGAATTTTGTTTGTTGTTTTTGCCCCCGAGACATGTTGGGGGTTTCGCAACAAGATGTTTTTACGGTGATGGGTTGTCAACCCTTCGTCCCATCCCCAAGCTGCAGGACCACTCCTTATCGGCTGTCCGCGACTGCTTATTCAATATATTCGCAGCTACCCTCCATTGCTGGAGAATGAGGCATAGATGGGAGGATAATATTAAAATAGATTTGAGGGAGGTGGGATATGATGGTAGGGACTGGATTAATCTTCCTCGGGATAGGGACCGATGGGGGGCTTATGTGAGCGCGACAATGAACCTCCAGGTTTCCTAAAAGCCATTTGTTAGTAAGTCTTTCCCCCCTCCGTTTCAATGCATGTATATGTGTGTATGTAATACAGTGTATATATATATGTATGTATGTGTGTATGTATATATATATATGTATTACAGACACGCTGTGATACATATATTTTACAGACACACTGTGTACAATCACAGTTCACTATACATATAGGAATTTAATATGGGAAATAAATTATTTGGAAATAGGCCTACTATCTTCCCGGTTGTTTCACAGAAAAAAAAAATGTATAAGGAAAAATATTAGAAGACTAAAAGTACATCGAAATTCTCTAACTACTAGGTATATTATTTTCTTAATAAGTTCAGAGGACTTAAATAAAATCCTAAATTATAACTTCATTTATATTATTTAACATTCTGCATTTGTTCCTTCTACAGCCGTTGACTTGTATTTTACTGAGTTTCACATATCACATGGGTAGTAGTAGAAATAAAATGTTACTTAAAATAAGTAAAGTTAGTTAAAATTAATGAAAGCATTATGTAAGAAAGATAATATCCAACAAAACTAAAACATTAAAAAATACTGATCATTAAATAAATTCTCAAACAAGTCACCTTCCACAGTCAAATAATAATCTGAACTACTGTAGAACTCTCTCCTTACTTTCGTCAACTGGAAATGAGAATTCAGAGCATGTGTGGATTTTATCTTTCCTAATGTAGGCCTACCAACTATAAGTTATTCTTAATTTTGTGTTATTTATAGCTCTCTTTCACATAGATGTGTATGTATGTATTTTTTAAATTGGGTTATTTTACGACGCTGTATCAACATCTAAGATTATTTAGTGTCTGAATGATACGAAGGTGATAATGCCGGTGAAATGAATCAGGGGTCCAGCACCGAAAGTTACCCAGCATTTGCTCGTATTGGGTTGAGGGAAAACCCCGGAAAAAACCTCAACCAGGTAACTTGCCCCGACCGGATTCGAACCCGGGCCACCTGGTTTCGCGGCCAGACGCGCTGACCGTTACTCCACAGGTGTGGACGTATGTATGTATGTATGTATGTATGTATGTATGTATGTATGTATGTATATGTATATGTATATGTATGTATGTATGTATGTATGTATGTATGTATGTATGTATGTATGTATGTATGTATGTATTCGGGTGTCTTATTTGACTACAGCAATTAGTAACCTTATACAAACAATTGCGAAGTTTGAAGTAGTCAGACATAATGAGTCCAAGTCCACACCTGTGGAGTAACGGTCAGCGCGTCTGGCCGCGAAACCAGGTGGCCCGGGTTCGATTCCCGGTCGGGGCAAGTTACCTGGTTGAGGTTTTTTCCGGGGTTTTCCCTCAACCCAATATGAGCAAATGCTGGGTAACTTTCGGTGCTGGACCCCGGACTCATTTCACCGGCATTATCACCTTCATCTCATTCAGACCCTAAATAACCAAAGATGTTGATAAAGCGTCGTAAAATAACCCACTAAATAAAAAATAACGAGTCCAATATTGAAGGTCATACCTATCTACCCTGATGATGGAATCTGTGTGCAGTTCCGAAGCGTTTGAAATGTTAGTTCCAGGACACAGTAGAATATCTAAAAGTCTATTTCTGATCACATTCATATGTTAAAAGTGATTTTCTTTATTTTGGATGGAGATTGAAACCCCGTTTAATGAAGGTTGAAACTGCCATACGTAATGTTGGTACACTGGAATTCTCCTAGGTACATCCTTGCTTTTAATGTTAGCCTTCAATTCTTCTATCGTATGAGAATTATTTTCAAACACTAATCTTTAAAAAAAAACGCGAAAGGAAAAAATGTGGAGAAGCAAGACCGGGCCACAAATCTGACACTTATGTGAGTTTTAAATCTTTTACAATTTTCATCTAAAATTTATTAATTTTAAACTACATAAACACGCCTACAATACTATCATCTGTACAAAATTCAGTGCCATTAGGGCTAATAGTTTTGAAATTATATTCTTTAAATGTATTTTATATTGACATCAGTAAAAAGGCTCCTTGCGTCACAATTTTCACAATTTTTAGTTTATATTAGCTCAAAAGCTTCAAAATAGTCATGGGAACATAAATTAATTAGCTTTTTGAGCTCGATCTAAATAGAGAGTCACAATAAATTTTTAAGTGGATTTTCTTAATTTTTCACCATAGTGTCCCCTTAAGATAAAACGTTCAACGAAAAATTTCTGTAACATGATCACAGCTTCTTTAGCAGTGTGGAAAATGGTGCCATCTCGTTGAAACCAATTGTCTCACTCATTATACTCAAACAATGTAATAATATAGTGTTAAATTATGTCATGATAAAATTCACCATCTACAAAAACATGGGCGGAAATTGCACAGCAAGCCCAAATGTTCAAGATTGTCAGAATTGTTTGTGATAGGTACCCTAGATTTTGCACACTTCCTGGCATGAAATGTACCTACCAAACGCGACTGTATTAACTTTTCAAGAACAGCAAATTGGGCAAATTTAGCCGGAACTCTTATTGCACACGCTAATAAGGTTTTTTTTGCACGAACTCATTTCCGACAAAAAGCACACATTAGTTCTTGCAAAATGACACACTCGATACGAAACACAGAAAAGGATAATTGAAGGAAACTAGCGCATGGAAAGATCATTTAAACTGCTTATTAAAGAAAACAAAGAGTACAGTAATGTCAACGAGTTAGTGATTCGACACAATGCGAGCTGGGTGTAAGTTCTACATCTTGAATTGAGGATTGCGTAATTTTTAAACATTCTGTTGAATAATTTACACCTGGAGAGAAAACTATGCACTCTTAATAGTACAAAAATGAATAAATTATTACAGAACGTGATATATTTGACAGCAATGAAACCACAGATGAATAAAACCGCCTTGGTGGCTTATATGGTAGAGCACTGGCTTACGGCGAGCACGGAGCCTAAGTTCAAATCACAAAGATGTCGGAGTTATATTTGTGATGGACAAAGCCACGATCAAGAGAGTTTTTCTCGTAGTTTTCCCTTTCTTTCTCTCGTCATTTTACCACCATTCTCTACAATTTGCCTTTGTCATCTCCGTCTCAAAAAATAGGGCACCACTTGTATTTGCGTGTCGTCTAATCGATCGTTCGCCAAAGTGGTTATTCATCAAGGTTTGTACAAAGGCTAGTATAAAAATGGCAGTGGCTGTGGATTCCAGATGACTCACAGTCACAGATTTGTATTAGAGGTAACGAAGACATGATAAGAACGAGGAAAGGAACGGAGCGACTACCAGATATTAGTGATTGTGAGGACAGAATAGATAGGGCTTTGGAAAGGTTATTAAATGGCGAAATGGAGGACAGAATAGTGAAGAGGATAGAATTGGCGAGAAAGAAGGCTGCTAAAATGTTAGTGTAAGAAAGTTATGGGTGGAAAAAGTGATAGAATAGAAATAGAGAAGAAAGTGTTAAGTGAAGAGGATAATGTAAGAGTGCAGTAAGATATACATACAAACAATGAATAAAAGTAAATTAAAGTGAAAGAACATCTGAATAAATGTGAAGTGAAAGCGAGCGAAATTGGAAATGTAATTAAGTGAATTAGATAATTCTTGTGAATCAGTGTTGTGGGTTGGGAGTAGTATCAGGGGTAAACTACTATAACTGTAGGAGTATTCTAGATATCAAATTTACGGAAAGAAGTAGTAAAAGAGGAAATTTAGGAGTGAAGTGAAAAGAGAAAGTTAAATACGTAAATAAATAGAAGACAGAATAGTGGGGAAATAGTAAGTGATGTGTCGTAAAATAGAAAAAAATGGAAATGTAAACAAATAATTTCGGAGAAAATAGCTGGAAAATAATGATTAAGAGCAGGTATATTTGAGAACAGAGAATAAAATAAATAAATAATACAAATTATTGAGGATGGGAATGTGTAATATTTAATAGGAAAGCGAGAAATGGAAGGGAGACAGTCTAGGTATGAGAGAGAGAATAGGATAGGATAGAGAGGGAAGAATAGATGACAATTCTTTAAAACAGAAGAATAGGAAGTAATTAGGAAATACTTAGCAAATGAATAATTAATAGAAAAGGGTGATATGTATTAAAGGGATAGTGGATCGAAAAGCAGAAATGTGATGGTCCACCATAACTATGATTTGTAAAGTTGGCTGACAAATATATCATATATCATATCATATCATATCATATCATATCATATCATATCATATCATATCATATCATATCATATCATATCATATCATATCATATCATATATATTATTATATATCATGTCGTCGCGAAACCAGGTGACCCGGGTTCGAATCCCGGTCGGGGCAAGTTACCTGGTTGAGGTTTTTTCCGGGGTTTTCCCTCAACCCAATACGAGCAAATGCTGGGTAACTTCGGGTGCTGGACCCCGGACTCATTTCACCGGCATTATCACCTTCATTTCATTCAGACGCTAAATAACCTAAATATATCATATCATATCATATCATATCATATCATATCATATCATATCATATCATATCATATCATATCATATCATATCATCAATATATATATATATATATATATGAGCCTTTCAGAGCAGAAGTGGTGTAAGTCAAAAATGGGTAGATGGAGATTAAAGTAAACATTCTGTAAGATACAGCACAAAGTAGCAACTAATATTCAATTTATTTGACTTACACCACTTTTGCTCTGAACGACTCATATATATATATATATATATATATATATATATATATAAGAGGTAGGCCTAAGTTCTTATGTCTCACGGAGATGTGACGACTGATGTAGATCTGTGAGGTATGGCAAAAAACGACCAGAGGTATGGTATACGGATTTTATGTCTGGAGAGGAATGCGTGACGTGGCGGACTGTAGAACCGGCTTAGCCGGGCAGCGCTATTATCACGCAACTCATTCAATTACGGGTGCAGAAATATGTGCTTGCACTGAGGTGCTTATGAATGTCATACGTTCCGCCCGATAAACAATTCTGTACCTCTATAGATGTAAAATGCCTATAAATCAGCCCCATAATGTTGCAAAATTATAAATTACACACGTTATCCGCGAACTACAGCAAAACCTGGGTTAAACGTAACTGAAGGGAAATTACTTAAATTACTGACAACTCACAACAACGTAGACCTACGGTATAGATAAAGTCTGAATAAGTTATAAAAACATTTTCTAATGACTAGGAATCAGTTTTAACAAAACAATTAGAGCTGGAGCACTTAAGGATTCTTTTAACTTGTTCAAATTGTGTTTCAATCAATACAAAGTGACTAGAATGTTTCAATGTTTAATATAAATGCACTATATAAATTTACTACTAAATTTTTTTCTTCACTCATGAACTCAGACTTTAAGATACCTTAATTATTAATTTTTACAAATATTTATTACAAACCTCCTGTAATTTCAGTTTTTGTTGAGATTTACCTCAAATTCGTTTATAAATCTAATTTTTCTTCTAGCGAGTAGCTTCCCTTTTACCGTTACACATGATTGCTAGATATATACTGAGTGACCTGCAACTGTTTTCAAATATTTGAAACATGTCTCTGGACAATTAAAAAATCTGATACTTCAAGAATCATTGCAGCAGAAATGAGATTTTTAAAGAGCAGGAAACTATTCAAGGCGAGATTATAAAACCAATGAGGAAATTCTAATAGAACTCAACGTAAAAAAAAAAAACAGAAAAAATTGAATACAACATGTACAACGGGTGGACAGAAACAGGCTACCATTCCAAATTGTAAAGTATACACTACACGGGAGAAGAACCCAGGGCAAACCGATGAAAAGACTTCTCGACAGCTACTGAGACCGGAACAGACCTTGGATGCATGATGATGATGATGATGATGATGATGATGATGAAACATGTCCCGCGAGAAAGAAAATAAACTATAATGTAAAGACGGACCATGCCGGCTCTGTATTCGCCTGGGCTGTAAGTTTGTCTTATCGGTACTAGTCCCGTAACCTTGAGATCACTGATATAAAGAGGCAGTGGTCTTCACTGTCACATGACTTGTATGTTCCTCATATCCCGCAGCTGGCCTTGAGGATTGTGGGAAATGATTATAATGTATTCAAACTCATAAGAGAAATCATATGAAACTAAAATGAAAGTCCATTACACACAAAGTGAACAAAATTACGTGCAATTCAAATTCGATTTTTAAAATTACTAACAAAAAGCGAATTACGTACAATTCAGAATTAATTTATATGCAATTAAAAGTAATTTTACTAGGATCTGTGCATAATTACGTACAAAGCATAACTACGTAAGCCTATAACTGGGTTACGTACAACTCTAGGAAGTATCAGTTACTAGCGGAAAAATGTACGTCGAGTCAAAGCCACCTGCAAGCAAAAGTATCGATATCATCAGCGGCAGCGGAAGTATTCTCGGCTTACACCTGCGCGATGATGCGGCACAACCTGAGAATTCCTGTAAATGATGTTTGCGTTGTGCATAGCTACCAGAAGGAAGCGAGAATCGCAAAAGACTATTCATAGGTATCAACGTGGTGGCATTGCGGCATCGAATCTCATGCCATGTGATCGTCTATTGTTTTCCTGCCGTCATCACAGTACGAGGCAGAGAACGTGGGAAGAAAGAAGAATGCGATGTAGGCACTCTAGCACGGGATCTTTGATCCACTTTCGTACCAGATTCTTCTATATATCACTGTTTAAAATATTCTTCTGGTGTAACATTATAAATTAAACATATGAATCAACCATAAAATACGTAAATTAAGTTTCTATTTTACTAATACTTAGAGTCCCGTGAAAATGATTTTGTTTTTTAAGAAAATTTTTGAAATTGCAAGATTTCGGTATTATTGCCAATTTGGCGGTTCGTTTTAAAATGATATGTACGTGTATATTGTCACCAAAATCATATACAATTTGTGTATCATTTGTTAATGGTGATCCTATTATATTTCTGTTTTTCAGGAAACCACCCTTAACTACGTATATTTTATTCTTCATAACTATTACTACATATTCTATACTACATGTAATCATTATAGTTATTAATTAACAAAAACTCTTTCCATTTGATTATATTTCTTATATACACATGTTTATATATTAGTTTTCTCTTCCCATTTTTTCTTTACTATATACAAACATTTTCCGAGTTCCCTCAATTTAGTCCTAAACTGGTTACATTATTTTTCTAATTCTTTTATCCAATTTGACTTAGTTTTCATCGTTTGTAGGTATCTTAAACATATTTTAAAATTATATAATTTGGATATATGCAAGTTTTATAATCCTGGCTCAAGATATTGTTACACAAATGATAAGAGTGGTCTATGCAGATATTTTAACATCAATTTTCATTTCTTACAATTTCCTATATAGGCCTAATTTGAATGCACGCATTCATTTGTCGACAAAATGGCGGAAAGAAATGTGCCGTCCAGAAAAAATATGGAAATTATGAAAGTATTACTCAAAATGCATTGTTCAGATTTCAAGAATAAAACAAGTACCACTGGAATTCGTTTAAAGACTTGACTGTTATTTCGCGATTCAAAAATGCGTCTTTTGAGGTTACGGAAGGCATTATGAAAAATATTATTCGTGTTTTCGTGTCTAGAGAATTTCACGGATCTCTACTAACAATAGAGGCTACTTGCAAAATCGAAGATCCCAAAAAGAGTTCTGCAGTAAGGAAAACAGTTCTATTGGAGTTCCATACTTACGATCCAGTTAAGAATTCCTCAGTCAAGCTTCAGACACATGACAAAATTTAATGCATTATGCCGAAAAGAGTCAATTATTCATTCAAGTGAAGTTCTAAATAATCCCATAATTCAACAGTCTGCTAGCTGAAACTTCATTTCATAAGTTGATTGCATTTGTATAGGAGTAAGATGATCCTAAATTTGTGGTTGGTGCCTTGTAGAATGTTTACAACACAAAATTACAAGTTTTAACATATTATGTTCATCTTTAAATCCGATTTATGAAAAACTGTATTCTTTCTTTGCAGAGCAGTCTAATTTTCTACAGAGAAACTTAACAATTTCATCATTTGTCTTCATATTACTTTATCAATTATGTGGCAGTAAAATCTGAACTATCTATGTATGAATAATTAATTACATATATATATATATATCCATAACATTCAAAATGTTTATAAATTCATGAGTTAAAATTAATATATTCTAGGATAGCAATATATTCTAAGATAGCAATTTTACTAATATATTCTAAGATAACAATTTTACTAATATATTCTAAGGTAGCAACTTTACTAATATATTCTAAGATAGCAATTTTACTAATATATTCTAAGATAGCAATTTTATTTATATACTCTAAGGTAACAATTTTACTAAAATATTCTAAGATAACAATTTTACTAATATATTCTAAGATATCAATTTTACTAATATATTCTAAATTCTAAGATAACAATTTCACTAATATATTCTAATATAGCAATTTTACTAATATATTCTAAGATAATAATTTTACTAATATATTCTAAAGGCAGTAATGTTACTAATATATTCTAAGATAACAATTAGCAATTTTACTAATATATTCTAAGATAGCAATTTTACTAGTATATTCTAAGATAGCATTTTACTAATATATTCTAATATAGAAATTTTACTAATATATTCTAAGATAACAATTTTACTAATATATTCTAAGATAGCAATTTTACTAATATGTACTAAGATAACAATTTTACTAATATATTCTAAGATAACAATTTTTACTAATATATTCTAAGATAGCAATTTTACTAAAGAAATATAGGCCTACGGTAAAAGTTAGTGGGAGACAGTCAATTGTACAAAATCAACTTAATGTGCTTAATATTTTCTGAGATAGAGGATAATACATTCAATGCTTTAAACATGGCCGGCATAGAAATAACCGACTTGTCATAAATGGATTACGAAGAAATCATTTTGCTACAGAGATTGATGTAATTCCCACAAAATACTCCATAAAGAATCTTGTACTGTATTCGGCATTCGACTTCAATTTATTTTGTTACTTCTTACATGGAAACAATCTCCAAGGACTCCACCGCATATTAATAACATCCGCCATGTTTCTTTAACCTTTTACTTTTTATGTTACTAAGCAGAGGATGTTAATTGAATCCTTTCGCTATCTGGATGTCCTGTCATTTATTTACAACTTACAAAAAGTAAGTAAAAACCCTTTCATGTTTCTATGAATTCCAGTACTGAGTAACACCTTGCTCAAATCAGAGAACGGCTGCTAGAGCTGCTGAAGACATTATGAGCGTCCTTGTTTCTTGTGTTCTAACTAGCACAATCTCTAATATCGCGACTAACGGTATGCATGCGGTTATTACAAGAATGTGAAGGCCCCGCCAAACTAACAGCGTGCAACTGGTTATTGCTACACATTCCAAGAGAATGTGGCCAGCCTTCAGCAGCCAGTCCCTATCTCCGGTATACACGTGATTAAAACAATTGCGAAACGAAACAAAGCAACAACGAGGTGATGCAAATTATTTCGTATTCAAATAAATAGAGGCAGAATAGAATTGTGACGGTGAGTTCCAAAACTTCGTAAGTAAACCTGTCATCATTTTTCAGGAAGCAAGAAAAACTTTTTTTTTTTTTTTCACCAAACTGCAATTCGAGAATTGTTAACACCAAAAAAAAAAAGTTAATAAGAGCAAGTTGAGAAAAAGAAGTTCATGATTTCCTCATATGCTTTAACATAATAACATAATGAAATATGCATGTATAGAGTTTTGATGCAAAAGACCGAATGTATCAAGTTTTGAAACGAAATTTTTTGCAAATAGGAGGTTTTGTTGCAACATTAAAAAAAACAGAAAATTAAATCAATCATAAACATTGACAAACAGAATTATAGTTTTAGTATTTAATCCAAACCTAAAATAATATATGTTTTAATATTAATAGCTTTATTACAATTAGCAGTAATGAAGGGAAAACCTTCTGTAACACTTTAAATTTTAAGTGCCAATGGAAATGTGTGTGGGTGAAACTTGTTATATCACACCCTCAAGTGAAGATCGTCATTAGTGTGCATTCTGTAACGCTAGTCCAATGAATGATGCCTTAGATCAGCGTTTTTTCAACATTTTCCAACATGTGGCACACTAAAAGTGTCATACAAAATCCCGCGGCACACTCAACACGCATATAATCTAAACCATTGGTTCCCAACCAGGGGAAAATTTTGAGGGTTTTAGGAGAGAATGAAGACTATAAAATAGAAATAAACGAGATAACTGTATATATGTATATTCACTAAATAAAATATTTTAATTTTATATATATATATATATATATATATATATATAATTTTTGAGTCACATTGTGAACTATGGTGAAAAGGCGCGTGTGGTAAAAAAGGTCGAGAAGCACCGAAACAATATAGGACTACACATTATTCACAAATATAACTAACACGCGTTTTGTATTTTTACTCGTATTTAAAATGTACGACAGAAATGTAAAATTTAACTATAAAAATTATTACAATGCATTATTAGTGTAATAATTATGACATTACATATGTTTTCTTGATTTGTTATTTAGGAAATATGAAAAAATATTAATTTATGTAACTAGTGTATAATCTGGTAATTATGGCACACAAGTGTTTATAATGAAGATTATACACGTGATACATACAACGTTTTCTGCTATTCTAGCATTAAAAAATATATAAAAACTATTATAAATTCACATAATGTAATGTTATGACTAGAGCTAGGATTTATATGTAGTAAGAGTTAAGAATGACACCGAGTATAGTTGAGTCGATGTGATGCCGGTTAAGAAGGTTTTAAGCCTGGTTGGCAAGACTCGAAATGCAAGAAAAGTCACAAGGACTAGACAATGCAGCTTTTAACCCCCCCGCTGTTTTATAAGTGGTAGTTAAGAGGATTAAAGACCCTTAGCGCTAACTAATGGAAGTACTGAATGGCAAGAATGGCATGTATAAGGAGTGGAGGGCATGGCTTGCATATTTATAAACTATATCGAATAAAAATATTAGCTTTTACTACATACGAATCCCAGTTCAAGTTATGACCTATATAGTAGAGACATGAGTACCGAATACGACGTAATATATTGCATGGTTGCTAAGTACCGTTTCTAAGATAATGTTATTTTGTTGTTGTTTTGAAACTTTTTCGTATAGGTACGTTGTATAAAATTATGTTGTGAAGGCGGTGATGACGTCATGGAATATTAGTTGCTAGGTAACCAGTGCCAGAATTAGGCCAATTGTGCACGATCTATAGCGTCATAGCAAGTGTGTTTTAATGCTAGGATTGCATAAGAATATTATTACAGGTTTTTCCGATATATTTAATGTACGATATAATTTTTTAATAAGGACAAGTGAAATACGATATTTTTAAGTTTGGTACGATATTCTAACTTTACTAATCTGCTGAACTCGCTAGCAACCTTAGCTGGACGTCAATCATTGTCTCCTGTGCAGCTCTTGTGGTCTCACTTCCTTTAATACTCTCTTCACTTTTTTTTCTTCTTCCAGTTTTTGATACAATCTTTACTATTTTCATTTTCTAGCGATACACCAGCGGATCATTCGCGGAAGTGTGCTGCGATACACCGGTTGAAAATGGCTGCCTTAGATCATGACACTACAATGAAGTACCGGTAATAATAATAATAATAATAATAATAATAATAATAATAATAATAATAATAACAACAACAACGACTATACGTAGATAAATTTAATGCAGCTTGTATTCCGTAAGTATGTAGCCTATAGCTGAGTAGCTTGCGTCACAAATCATAGGAGAGATTGTCCATACTTTCACTTTCTCTTTTATTATTTTTAGATCCATTGTCTAGGAACCGTAGTAGCTCAGTTGGTGCATAAACGGACTACGGACACTAAGTTCCCAGGTTCATGCCCGATGGATGGCGAGATATTTCTCCTCACTATAACTTCCAGAACGGCTCTGGGTTGCACTGACAAATTGAATATCGGTTCTTTCCGGGGGTAAAAGGAGGCAGAAGCGTGGTGCTGACCATATCACCTCCGCGTTCCAGAGTCAAGAAAGCATGTAAGCTCTACCTCGATGTCCTTCACAAGTCGCAAGGTATCAAGAGGTAGGCCTACCATTACTTTAGTTCCAGTGTCTTTCGTTATTCGATAATTACTAGTATTATATTCATATTTATATGATTTTATCCATTCGTACATGTTTAAAAACATATTTTTTGTTTAATACGAAACTTATCACAGTCATAGCAGTGATTTGGTACATGTGAGAAGTGTTTTCACAAAAAATCACAGAATGCAGTTGACAACTTCGAAAGGAAGGTGTTAAGGAGGATATTTGGACCAGTGGTAAGGGAAGGAAAATGGAGAATCCGACATAATCATGAATTATACACCTTATACAACGATATAGCTTTGTCAACTTTTATACAGATCAGGAGACTACAATGGGCAGGACATATACTGGGAAGGAGAACTTTAGAGGGGCAATATGAAGGAAAAAAACCTGTTGGAAGACCACGGAATAGATGGGAGGATATGGTTCAAGAAGATACTATCAGTTTGCTGCGATTGCGGAACTGGAAGGTGGCAGCAAGGGATAGAGAAGAATGGAGAGGAAGAATTGGGGAGGCCATGGCCCGAAAACGGGCCGAAGGGCCATAGAAGAAGAGATGTGTTTTAATGACGTTGTACCAACTACGTGGTTACCTAGCGTCGATGAAACTGGTGGTAACGAGATGGTATTTTGGCGATACGAGTTCGAGATTTCGCTATGGAATTACCTGACATTAGTTTTACAGTTAAAAAAATTTCGAAAAATCCCAATCAGATAACCAATCCCTCAGAGAAAAAGTTGCGCTAGCTAATCCTTCGACCAAGTCGGGGACCAAAATGTGTTCAAACTTAGATACGCCAATAAAACAAATATGATGGTGGCATTATAGTTATTTATACAATGATACAAAGTGACTTATTTTTGCACATGTGAAAGGTTTCTTAAACGAGTCGTTAGGCGAGTTTAAAAATCTTAAAAGTGAAGAAAATGGGTCACTTTGTGTTGCTGTACAGGCTACATAATCTTTGTCACTACCAATAATTTCAAAATAAATGAAACAATTTAGTGATTAATATTTAGTAGTTGTGAAGTTTATTTAAATGACAATAGAAGTGCGTTTCTAGGGCCAGTTTCTGTCATTTGTTTGATTCGCATTGATTTGCTTGGTTGCCATTAATTCTTACAGAGATAGAAGTTTACAAAATTATAATTTAATAAATTAATATGAGCAAGAAAAACGATGAAAATTGTGAGTTAGATTTCCACGTAATATAAAGGAATTGGCAAATAATTTTATGTTAGAGATCCTTCTACCGTTATTCAAATACCAAAATGACATTAGACTTTTTGATTACTTACAACCTAAATATTCTGTTCTTAAAATTAATGCAGTTATGCCCTTTTCACTCTGTATACTACAACCCGTAGTCCTCTAGCCGGAATTAGAGGGTTATTCGAGAGTCACGAAACATTTTAAACTTTTCTAATTCTGTTAAGAAGTAAGTTTATATATATAGAGAGAGAATATAAGAATAGGTACAATTTGTTCACAAAAGAATAGGGTTTATTTTCACAGAAACTTCTGTTCCAGCTACTTCACAATTAATGTTGCTATGGCAAATGAAAAATAAACAGTAATTCAAGCTATTCTTGAGTGACTTGATATTTTCTATCTTTTTGTATCATAAAATAAAAGTTTCGTCTCTGCAAATGCAAATTCGCCTTATTCATTGTTTTTATTTGGTTATTTAACGAAGCTGTATAAACTGCTAGATTACTTAGCGTTAATGGATTTGCTGAGAGCGAGATGGTATTTGGTGAATTGAAGTCGAGGATTCGCCAGTTGGAGAAAACCTCGGAAAAAATCCAACCAAGTAATGAGACCAAGCGGAAACCGAAGCCATGCCGGAGCGTATTCAGTGTTACTATTAATGTAATAAGTTCTAGATATTTTTCCAGCGGACCATCGTCTGTATTTCTTTTCACCAGCGTCTGTATTTCTTTTTTGTATTTATATGTGCTGTCTGGTGGGATGAAAGAGAAGGCCTTATGGCCTTAATCCTGTCATATTAAATAAATAAATAAATAAATAAATAAATAAATAAATAAATAAATAAATAAATAAATAAATAAATAAATAAATAAATTTCCTTCCTTTCCCTTTTTTGTTCTCTTGGTCACCAGATGAATTTATTATCATACCCTTTTTATTGTGGATTTTATTTAATTTTCGTATTTTTCTTCTTTTTTATTATTATTTTATTACATTCCATTTGTTGTATTCTTTCTTACATGTTCCTTATTAACTATTTGTACTAACTGAGTTGCTTTTATTATATTCCAATCTTTAGATCTGTATTTTACTTTCTTTTTTCTAATATGTTATTATTTTCATGTTGTTTAGTGTCGATTTTGTTATGCTATTATTTTTTTTGTAATATGTTAGTATTCTGTTCTTTAAATTTTTGTTAAATTTTCACTCCTTACATACTTTGTAAGCTGGTAGACTGTAAGAAAGGCCCTACAGCCTTAACTCTGCCAGTATAAATAAATAAATAATTATTAAATTAAATTAAGATTCAGAGCTCTAAATGGATTGGGGTACGGACCCCGCAATTTGTCATCATTGTGGAAGCTTGTAAAAATTGAAGAGGCCAATTCCGTGGCAGATGAAAAAACGTTGTGATTGATCGAATTCTGCAGAAAACGATGTGAATGCTGATATTGTTTTGAAATTATTTATACCTGAATAATCCCCATTTTTTTTATGAACAAAACTATATTATTGTTTTTCTATAAACCTACTTATAAGAAAGAAAACTTTCAAATCTTTCGTGACTTTTAAAATAGTCTATTTATATTATAGAGTAAAATATGCAACTGATGCCCGCGCCAAGAATACTAAGAACGGTACCGTTATATGTGAATTTTTTAAACTGCTCTCAGTCTACGCTTATGATGCATAAAGGTGTGCTGGAATCCACTCGTCAAATTCTACAAGTTGCTATGAGTTCATCGCATTTCCCGATTGCGACCAAGCCTGTTGGTTAGACCAACACATTAGTCATGTGTACTACGGAACTTGTACAAGACTCAACATTTTAAGTTTACTAAATTGGACGGGTAACACTTCCAATCAGATTCTACAGCAGCTGCATGGTTTAGATCTTCTCAAACTGTCACCAGGTGGTCTGGCTTCGAGTCCTGCTCAGTTTGGAAGTTTTCATTTGAAAAATCCATAGGCTAGTGACACTTGTAGCAGAAAATGTTGCAGTTGAGATTTTTCTGGGATACTTCCTGCTTTCGTAATATAAATATCGACATAATTCCGATTATTCTCCATTCCATTCTCATCTTTATATCATTTTCCCGATCACTAGTTGGTGATACGAGCAGAAGGTTGTCAAGGGCAAGCATATCACCTAAATACGCAGCGAATCTTAACATAAAACAAATTGCTATGGGTGAAAATACGCCTAGCTGAGGGTTAATAGTCTAAAATACATCAATAATGATCTAGTCTAAGTGCTTACTCATAGCTAATGATCCCGGCATAGGCTATAAATAAAATCAAATAAACAACTTTTTAACCCTGAAGCCTGAACATCTGAACATGCATCGAAAAATCCTCTTTAATGACTTCATATAATATTAAAAGAGCTACTGCTACTGCTCCTACATCTGAGGGAATCATATTGCAACTAAACGCTACACCCATACCGGTTGGATGATCGTTCACCTCTGCTAAGAAATACCTACTTGAAGCTAGCAATCGGCCATTCGGTCTTCGCCTTCTTTAGGATCGTGTTTACTATCCATTTTAGAAATGCATGTATTGTAATCACTTCTCAATGCCTACTATTTTTTTCTAAGTATATAAATTGGCTTAAAAATTGATAAATGTTGTAGGCGTAGTATTTAATGAGCATATTTCTATATTTTCATCAGACCTTTCGTACTATCTTGTTACAGATGAATGAATTTCCATTTATAATTAGTGACCGGTAATTTTTTTTAGGAAATAACAGGGATTACAACGAGTGACCATACCCCATTAAAAATGCTCTCTTTACATCTACAATTTGTAAATGTCAACCTATCCGTCCAGTGATCTTGCCGGAGAGAGTTACAAATCATTGTGAATTCCCAACGAAAAGTGGATATAATTTTATATAACCTACAATAATTCCTCTTAGGGAACATTGTTTTATTGATACCAAATTTACCGTTTGATTTATCAATAGACAAAAAATCACATAGAAAATCATCTGATAATTCTTAAAATGGATCGTCACTGTGTGCTTTTGATTTAAATTTATCTGAAAAGTTTTATATTCCATTGCATATTTTCCAGATAATGTCATAGGTGTTATTACCAGTGCTGTCATGAGGCCATACGGGGCCATACATCGTATGGGAACCTACAATTTTTTTAATTAATCGTATGGGGAAATGAAAATTTTGTCTGTATGGAGCCATACGGCATATGGGTGCTTAAGTTTTGTATGCAGAAATCTGTACAGATTTTAGATCATCTCTTGCTGTTTCTAAAGTAGTTTGTTTGATGTTCATAAACAAAAATTGCACCACTGCTGCACTGGAATCCAGAATTATATAAAATAATGGTTGAAAAACAAGAAGTGCTGCAAATACAGTACACACTCCAAGATTCATCGAGACAAATGTGCATCTATGAACGGTGGAGCTACATGGTGTATTGTTTAAATCGAACTTGTACAATTAAAATGTGAAACAAAACAATTTCTTTGCTTCTTCTTTAATATTAAAAAAATCATTAAATGACAGTCAGAGAGATAGAACGAGGAGAGTAAAATATATTTCAAGAGAGAAAACAAGAGGTGGGGCGTATGGCCAAGAGAAAAATTACCATGACAGCACTGGTTGTTACTGAATACGAATAAAATCCGTTCTATGGTTTAGAATAAATCGATGTAGACAGACAGACATATAGACATGACCAAGGATGGTGAAAACGTGAATTTTCGTGAAAATTCCCAAGTCGATCTTCCACAGCTCACTTTCACTTTATATTTCATACAATTAGAGAATACTAAGGTAGGAAATTCAATAATATCTTAATTTTTTTACATACAAACCACCAGAAAAAGGGGCCACGCAAGACAGACGTTTTAAGTGTAAGAAGTAACACTGCTTCATATGTGAAGAAACAATGGGAAGAAGAATTTGGACTGCATTTTTTGTACTTCGAATTCGAAAATTCGACAAGTCTATCTACTACATACATCCTAATAAACTGCATAATGATACGCATTTCTGAAGTTCCTCCGAAAATTATTTACACTTCTATAATTATACACGGGCTCGCTTATGCCCACTATCTAACCGTGTGTCTTACAAGATTCGTGATGGAACGGAATGTACACCTCATTTATCTCGGGATTAATTCATTCGCTCACTCGACGACTGCGCTGTTACAACTAACGAGAAACAAAAGAATGTTGAAGAGAAAGCGGACATGCTCAATTGGAAGTAGGCCTGGTGGCACGGAGTAGCGCAGAGGAAACGGCTGTGCACGGTGTTTCATCCCAGGACCATCTGACGCAGGCACAAATTATTGCGGAAGCAACATAGGAACAACACTCACGGAAGTGCTAGACTCTAGAGTAATGATGCACCGCTGTCTCTGTGATTACAGAGTTAAAACTCATAAAAACTGAGTAGTCTTTAAATTAAAGGAATACAAACAATTCCTGTGGAACAACTCATACACTAGTCTTAGGCCAAAATAACGTTCATCGTCAGTACATAGCATATCAAGGTACTTATAAATACATAGGCTAATAGTTAAATGACTCTATAAAGAATTAAAATAATAATAATAGGCCTAATAATAATAATAATAAACACAATCTAACTATAGGAAAACTTTGCAAAATCACCTGTTGAAAAGCTCCAAATATGGGCTTCAGCAAATCTCAACAGGGGTACAAAAACACATTTTATAGAATGAAAACTCCCGACTGCCAAAACTGCCTGATAAGCGATAACCGACTAAAGAATATTCGAATGTTATAAAAACAGCGCCGGCAACGACTGTTAACACTCTTTGGACATGATTTTTGGACATGATTTATCTGATGAAAGAGTAAGGAACGGAGAAAAATTCTCTCCGGCGCCGGGATTTGAACCCGAGTTTTCAGCGGCGCCGGAGAGAATTTTTCTCCGTTCCATTACTCTTTCATCATATGATGACGCAGAATATCTGCATGGAAATATCATATGTACTTTGGTACATTAAAATAATATATATGATTTATCTGACTCGTGCCCAAGCTAATCTGGGGCGGAAGCTCTGTTGCCTACAGCAAAAAGAGAGATTGTAGAAATAAATAGGTGTTATAACTAGAGACCGGATTTCAATACAAACATGAAATAAATAATTACGATGTTCAAAATTATCTTCCACCGACCAAATTATGTGGCTTTGACTTTCCTTTTTTAGTCCATATTTCCTTTTTTTCCCCTTTCTTAAAAACATCTCTTATTTTGGTCCTTTTTTGACAGAATATCGCAAACATTTAGATAATTTTCCTATATTTTTCCGACAGGCCTATAACTTCCTGAGCAAGCGAAAATAAATGTCATTCTTCTTCTGATTCCAGACATTGAAAAACTAATAAAGTGTGTTGGTTTAGAGTTCAGGATAAGAGGAAAATTTTCACCTCTGGTTTCAGTTGATGTTGAGCGGTCATTTTCGGTTTATAAAGACATTCTGCATTCAAAGAGGCAGAAACATACTGAAATGTTGAATGTGATCAAATACAACACTTTCCTTACGTTGTGAACCGATAAATATAAGCTTGTGTGTGCTATGTATATCCATGAATTTGCTGAAGTGTGCTTTCAATTAAAATAGCACCGTTTTGAGGGAGTAATATAGTCCTTTTTGAAGTACTTTTTCGACTATATCAAATACAACACTTTCCTTATGTTGTGAAGAGATAAATGAAAGACTGTGTGTGCCATGTATTTCCATGAATGTGCTGAAACGTGTTTTGGGGAGTAATATAGTCCTTTTTCAAGTCCCTTTTTTTGGCTGTAACATTCCCTTTTTTTTTAGTCCTATTTGATGAAAAATTTTCCCCTTTAAAGTCCGGTCTCTAGTTATAACTAAACAAATGGACAATTTGTATATTCATTTAGTGTAGTCGTTCCCAAACTTGTTCGACTCGCGAATCCATTTCACGGAGATCTGGATTGAGCGAACCCCTCATTAATATAAATAATATTTAACAACCTTAAATTAACTTAAAGCTCCTTGAGTTACGAGGGATAGGCCTACTTTAGAATTCCCCTGCAAATATGATGCAACATGTTTAAAATATTGAAACTACATAAATTCAAATAATTATACATTTATTTTATATTTAATACATCAAAATCGAAATTAAATAGGTAAGTTTATAAATAAGTCTGCTCTTTATGACAGACTGCGGAGTCTACCCCCTGTCACTATTCAATCGCATAAAGCCATAGCATAGCGGCTTGTGTCCTTGTACCCGCTTGTCTATTCCTCCCTTCCGTCGCCTCGCACGCATCTCCGTGTCCACAATAAAATTCTTCTCTTTAGTTATAACTAGACTTCGTTGAATTGCCACACGCAGCATGCAATCAGGTTGCCTATGTACGGTAGTATAGAGGAGGTGAGCGACTCCCGGTCTCGTAGTAGCAGCAGTTCAATCAAACATACTACAATGAGAGTGTTGCTGTTCCAAACAATTGTTCCTGAAATACCCTTACCCCCGCAGCCAGTCTTGACCCGTTGGGGAACGTGGTTGGATTCTGTTAATTATTATGCAGAACATTATGGAAAAATAATGGATGTAATTGATGCATTGGATAGCACAGAGAGGTTCCGCTGTTGCAGCTGTAAAATCATTGCTTTCTGAACAGCTATTGGAAGATATTCTGTTCATTCATTCTAATTTTAAAATCGTGTCCAAAACCATTATCCTGTTAGAATCATCGTCTAAACTACAACTCTCAGAAGCCCTTAATGTAGTGGATTAAGCATCACAAACCATTATCTAAAATAACAATTCACTAATTTCAGAAAAAGTGAAATGTAAATTGAGAAACATTATTGCTAAAAATTCTGTCTATTCACAACTTCATATTATAAATTATGTACTATCAGGTCACGACAAGATGTCTGAAGTTTGTATACTAAAAAGTAGTGACTTTCCGTCCTTCAAATATGTACGTATTACATCGTGTGATGTTGAACGTACATTTTCCCAATATAAAAACGGAGGAGAACACTTTGCAGTCGCTCAAAATGTATGTAACTCTTCACTGTAATATACATATTCAAGGATGATGCATCTTACATTATATTTTAAGAGTTAATATATCTCACTATAAAATAATTGTGTATTTACATGTTTAGACATTTCCTACTTCAATGATCATTCATTATATTTCTTGAATGCAGGATATAGGTTTTACTGTAACCGCAGTATACTGCTCAGTGTTTACATCAGAGACACGCCCCCTTCAGTCTATACCGCGTGCACAGTAAACCTTACTAATCCCGTGGCAATTCCACGAAGTCTAGTTATAACAGACTGAGGAAGCTGCTCCCTGTCACTATAAATATCTAAACATACGCTTCATTCCAAAGAACTTAAAAAATATATAGCCTACGCTTCATTCCAATGAGCTGGAAAAAAAATACCTTTCATTCCAAAGAACAACTGAAGAAAAATATATACGCTTCATTCCAAAGAACTGAAAAAAACGTCTGATCCACATGGGATCATAGTTGCTACAGTTCGATATTCCAGATGTAACTTGTAATAATAATAATAATAATAATAATAATAATAATAATAATAATAATAATAATAATAATAATAATAATAATAATAATATCAAAATAATCGTATGGGCGAACCCAGAAATGCATATAGAGTGTTAGTTGGGAGGCCGGAGGGAAAAAGACCTTTGGGGAGGCCGAGACGTAGATGGGAAGATAATATTAAAGTGGATTTGAGGGAGGTGGGATATGATGGTAAAGACTGGATTAATCTTGCTCAGGATAGGGACCAATGGCGGGCTTATGTGAAGGAGGCAATGAACCTCCGGGTTCCTTAAAAGCCAGTAAGTAAGTAAATATCAAAATAATAATAAACTCAAAATCTGCCATTAGGAAAAAATTTTGGCGAATCCCTTGCAAAATTTCACGGACTCCCAGGGTTTTCGCGAACCACAGTTTGAGAAAAGGTGGTTTAATGTATGAAATTGTAATTGCAATGCAATATGCTTGATTAATAATGTGTTTTTTTTACTAATGACTGGTACTTGACTGTTCGTTATTCACCCACATCAAGCCAGTTGTGTAGTCCAATCTACCGAAAAAGTCGTTACCCAGGGTGCGCCGTAGGAGGCTGATTTGCGCTATATCCGCGATGAGATGAGATGATGGAGCTTTATTGGGATGCCACAGGGGAACCGGTGCTTCATGAGCAAACCCCTGTATCTGGACTACCGGCATGTCCAACATATATCGAGTCAATAATAATGATTCTTTAATTTGTTTGATAGTAGAAAAAACTATTAATAGTCGTATGTGCTGCCAGGCATTAACACGATATTGGCTGAAAATTTACGGAAAGCGTTATCGAAAAACTGTTTGTAGAGTACTTCTACATTAATTTCTTTGTAGTCATCTTTCTACCTTGCGTCATTCTATAAATCTATTAACTCAAACTGCAAATGGGGCGGTACATCACTGAACTTAAAAACGAAAGGTGTCGTGAAACGGGCAAGCTTATTTTGGTGCTCATTAAAACCTCTTAATCAATTTCAATCTTTCATTATTAACGATATCTTTATATTTATCGGCGTAGAACACACGCTTAATTCATAGTTAAATTTCCTTGTCGATTTCAGCTCGTGGTCAGAGATCAGTGATCACACTTATTCAACAGGAATTATTATTATTATTATTATTATTATTATTATTATTATTATTATTGTTATTATTATTATTTGGACCTATGATTAATATTACTATGGATGTCATAACGGTACATTATGAAACGAGTTCCTAATGTTACACTTTACTTTTTTGCATGAGTAAATGTTCAGGAAACGATCGAAAACAGTTTACTAACGTTGATGAATGGAACAACTGTATGACACAAACGTGTTTCAAACGCACTTTTATATGACAGCAATATAAAATAATATTAATAAAGAAACAAGATGTAATGGTGGGTTGTTTGAAATCATGGTCTATGGAGAAAGCGTTGCCGTGACAGCAACTATGCCTGCACGAAAAATTGTTTAATAATATTAATTTCATAGCACAAGTTACATTTTAGTTGGCATGGTAATATCACAGTCTAGTATATACAGTCACGAAGCTTGAGTTTATGAGGGTACTAGAAACAATAGTCTGTGCAGGTACTATTTCGCATTGTCTGTAATGAGGCGATAGTAGCGATCCTAGTGGTTAGCAACTATCTGTGGATGCATATTTACTACGTATTGAGCTTCGCGACTGTATATACTAGACTGTGGTAATATTTTACAGCACTGGTGCAATAATGTGGCATATTGTGCACGATTTTGACTAACAACAGAGAATGTTTATAATCCAGGTATACAAAAAAAGTTGTTAGAACAATCAAATTGTTCTTTCTCCGATGATACTCCTGCTAAAGATAGCGAGTATTATTATTATTATTATTATTATTATTATTATTATTATTATTATTATTATTATTCTCATTCTTATTTATTTTCAGTCTGCCTGTTTATTTGGTGGACTTCATAAAACTGTTATGGAATTTCTTTTTAATGTAACGTGTTTACAAAGTCTTGCTTTTTGCATTTCAACAAGAAGTCTGATTCTTGTCAAAATAACCTTTACAGGTTTAAGTAATATGGGCACATGAATAGAAATAATTATTGTTTTTACTAATAATATTATTATTCTTTCTTATTATTCGGCTATTCAACGACAATGTATAGCCTATAGATATAGATGGTATTTTGATAGATAAGTTCGAGGACTCTACATAAAATTACCTAACATTCTGTGTACTGTTGGAAAAGCGAAGAAAGAAAAATCATTCAGGTAATACGTCCAACCAAAACAATGTTGACAATACCGGGAAAGATTCCTTCTTGCTATTCCTTTACGACGCCGGTGACATAGCAGATATTGTTATTCTTACTATTATTATATTATTTGATAAATCACAAAAAAAAAATATAAATATGAGGAAACGGGATCTTTAATAAACCATCATCATCATCATCATCATTATTGTGATCAGTAATCGTAAATATATTTGGTTTACAATATGATGTATCTCCGATGGCCCTGCATTGTGTCAATCCAACACCCACAGAGACCCATAATGTGTAGATGTATAGCCTAGTATTGATTCAAAGAAAATACCCTCCTACCTGTAAACTGAAGTGGTCTACATTTAAAGTCAGTACTACAAAAGAAGTAAAACGGATAAAGAAAGAAACATTGAATGAATATAAAATTATATACATGGGTACAATATATCTCCCTTCTCCCAAGATTCTGATGCACATATATTATATACAACCCTGGGTGCATCTTCGATCCCGCTACACACAACAAACGGGGGGGGGGGAAACGTAATTAAATGATTTAAAATATCCTAATTGTCTAAACACACGTTGTAATCACTGCGAAAACTATAAACACACCCAACCCATCCAAATACCTTCGTTTCTTATACATCCGACCAATGATTTTCTCAGACATTTTCACACAAAATAATCACGTAACGCAGTGGTACCACCACAGTCTAGTATGTACAGTCATGAAGCTCAATACGTAGTAAATATGCATACATAGATAGTTGCTAACTACTAGGATCGCTACTATCGCCTCATCACAGATAATGCGAAATAGTATCTGCACAGTCTATTGTTCCTAGTACCCTCACAACTCAAGCTTCGTGACTGTATATACTACACTGTGGTACCACCATTACGCTACACTACGCGGGAAAGCACTCCTTCCTTCGTTGCACGGTAAATCTATTTGTGTACCTCCCCCCCCCCCGAAAAAAACATATACAAGTCATACTAAAAGCTCGAACTAACCAAATCACTGATTCTCGACATACGAAAACTCGCTAATTTATTTTTCTAGATATATTTATATTTGTAAAGTAATATCACCTCTCAGTTTAATGTAATCATGAAATGAAGTAACACTAATCAAACATCAGTTCCGAGTATGGTGTGTAGCGAGATCAATCGTGATATAATGATGTACTCACGCTGTTGATGAGTACTGTGACACACAGCTCTGACAACCTCGGCACGCCAGCGTCCCGGCCCCTCTTGGACGAGCCCCTGATCGTACCAGAAGCCGTTGACGACGCTTTCGACGTCCTGCGAGAATGCTGTCGCAGTCTGTTGGCGTCGTCGCAATTACCGACGTCGGGAGTCGCGTAATGTTCCCCCGTAGCGTCCTCAAAGTTAGAACACGTGCAGTTTCCATAATAGCTTTCATCAGGAGTCGAAATGGGAACTTGGAACTTATGTACCAAACAGTTGGTGGCCACAAAATTGGAATAGATGTGACCCCCTGTATCTTCAACAGTTTTTAGCTTAGTTCTAGCACTTGGAGTTGGCAACGAGTCGTATTTCTTTTTCGTTAAGTTGGCGATCGTGTCGTTGGATTGTGGCGTCGTTGATGGGTCTTTAGTCGGCGTTGGGGGTGTGGTTTTGGGCTTGGAATCAACTTTCTGTGACACCTGCTCCGGGCTAGAACTGCCCTCGTTTCGGCCGCCGGTTTCGATGCCACACATATACGTAGCTTTGTAATGGCCTTCTATGAACTTCTGCTTTCCAATACAGTGACAAATGCTACTCGCCTCACTACTAACACTAACTCGTCTCTCGCTCACAGTCGATGAATTTTCAGAACTTGACATTTTCTTCATTTTCACTTCACTAGATTGAAGTGTTGTGACGATATTTCCATATTCAACAACCGACGCACTTCTCTGTTTCTCTTTCTTAACTATAGGAAATGGCACAGCGTAACCATTACAGATATCCACAGGGAAATTATCAGTAGACCGTCGCATCCTCGGCCTCGCCTTCATTACAGTATATTCGGTTATATCACTATGAACACTGAAACCGTCCAACATCGCGTTCGAGGAATTACGTCGTTTAGATTTAACATTGCCGTGGACACAACAATGAGGCGTCGAACCCGAGACCAGAGAAATTCTCTCGACTGCATTGTTGATCTCACGGCGTTTTCTCGTAGGGTTCTGCATTTCCATCCAGTCACGAGCCACGGCAGTTCGTGAGTTACTGGCAATACTGGATGACGTTACCGAGTCTGATTTCTCTTTGTTTTCCTCGTCACTTCTCCCCAGTCTTGTCAGATCACTTTCGGATTTCGATGACCACGATGTTGCTTTGTTTTGAAGTCGTAAAAATGGCTCCACAATATTTGATTTCCTTCTCGCACCACCGGAAGATGATGTAGGCGATTTTTCAGGCTGTGTATGTTGTGATGTCTTGGCCTCCATTTTCTATTTTATTACCACAACAACACAAACATAAATAAAAACACCTGTGGCGAAAGAAACTGCACTTCCTGCATTTCACGCTTTACGCAAAGATGTATTTACTGTAAGAACACAACAGATATCCATAAAGAAGACGTAGAGCTAGAGATGTGAATTGAAAACAAACTTGGTATTATTCCATTACGAAAGTTTTCTCATAGCGAAAACAAAACACAACACACAACGCTACATTGTTTTGTCACACCCGCATGTAGTTGATGCTTGATCGACTAAAGGAGGACTGGCTTGATGAACACTAAATAGTTTCGCAGTAGCTGAGTGGAGACCAGTTTCATCTTCGTTCCCCACCTTCCGACGTCTCCGTCTTCTTTTTCACTAGCTCTGTCTTTACCAGATGTATGGAACAGGTTCAACTCTCCAAGACTGCTTGCAAAGCGCCTTTCTTCCTGCTATACATTCTCCGTCTCTCTTCCTTTCTCTCCAGCTCAGGTTGTCCTCACTTCTTAGTTATGTTCTGTGCTAGACGGAGTTACGTTCAAGACTCGGTACCTCCGTCATTATCAAATAAGAAAAGTGATGGCTTGGAGCCCAAGGACTTACCAGGCACGCACGCTTATTCGAGAGCCAAGGAATCCCTGGTATTTTACAGAATATTTAAATACCGTAGAAGCCCCGTTAGTCCGCCGCTGTGACCGTGTTGATAGTACGTGCGTTTCCAAGTTTCCATACCAAACGGTCCGAAGTTCGATTCCTGGCGTGGGCAATACAAGAAATTCATTTTCTGCCCACGGGACTGGGTGTTTGTCCGTTGTTTTGTGATTGTCCTTTGATGTCTCAGTGGAGGCCCTACGTCATGCCTATCCCAAGACCGCCTTTGTGAAATGTCTAGTGTACGATCCAATTAATAGTCCTCGCCTACCCGTAGTGCTGTGTAAGCCAAATAAAAGTGAAGGTAAAAAGTAGAGTAAAGAAGAAAGAAGGCATGTCCCTTTAACTAACGCGTCGGCTTTCCGTGCTAGGGACACGAGTTAAATCCCGGGCAAATTCAAGTTGAATTTTTATTTTATAGTTAAATTTGTTTTTAAACCACTGTACTAGTTAGTAAATCTTTTCTGAAGTTTGTTCTTGAACACCTTGTGGAAGTGGGATATTGTTTTTCGCATTGTCGCGGTCGCGGCGAGAGTAAAAGGAAAGTGTGCTCCTGCATAATTATATTGTAATGCCAGTATCACGTTATTATACTATGAAACTCCTTAAATTTAACTGCTTATATAAACAAGAATGCATTGTTGAAAATCAAATTGGATGTGTGTGTATTATATTATTATCGTTATGAATAGTAACCACAGCTCTCAGGTACATTTCCAATATAATATATCGTCAAAAATACTATATAATCACTTTCCAGCATGTCCACTATATAATTCGATATGAAAGGTTTATTCCGCAAAGAGTTGGAGTTTATTTTTCAATTTACTTATACTTCCTGTCGAAGTAAGAAATACTTACTCGTAATAATTATTCCACTAACAAAATCAATGCTTAAAAATAAACCACAGCCTGCCTTTCACAAATTAATTTTGTTTCGACAATGAATAAGCTTGAATTTTTGTTTCTTTGTATCGAGTCTAATGTGAATCGTCAGATCGACTTGATCTGACGTGAATTAAATAATCAGACAGAAGCATAACTCAATTTATTACTATGGAAAATAAGGGTGTCATGAATTCAATAATTAGTCAAAAGCTTAGTTTAATTATTCGTGGTTCCCTTGTTCTCCATAGTGATAAATTGATAAATATATTGAAGCATTTCTGTTTGACATTTACAGAGTGAACCGTAAGTAATGTAATTATTTCAGGGGTTGTTCTTTGAGATATTTCAAACAAAAAAAGTTTAATACAATTTTGCTGTTTTCTACTTCCTTTCCGAGATAAAAAATTGTTTTATATCAAGCATTTCATAGCGTGTTTTGAGAAAGCCATTGATTTAATTTCCAATATGCTCAGACAATTTAAGAGAGCAGTGTATTATGATAATAAATAATTGAAAGAATTTTAATTTTGTCCCTTAAATGTGCAGAAATTTGATTCGAACAAATGTAACTTTTGGAATTTTAAATTGTTACATTTGTTCGGATTAAATTTAAAGGACAAAACCAAAATTCTTTCAGTTATCTATTATCATAATATATTGCTCTCTTAAACTGACTGAGCATATCGGGAATTAAATCAATAGCTTTCCCAAAACAAGGTATGAAATGTTTAATACTATAAAACAATTTTTATTTTGGAACGGAAGCAAAAAGAGAAAAATTGTATTAAACTTTTTTTTAATATTTCAGAGAATAATCCCCTCAAATTAATGATATTACTTTAGGTTCACTTTATGTGTATACATTAAGGTCATATTTATATGTGACAATTTTTACAAAATAATTAGCTTATAAATGATAAAAATGTGAAAGTAAGTCAATAGTATCATTTAAAAGAAACACTCCTTGACACATTCTTTATAAATGTAATAAAAAACAATTTTTGAAAACATGTTTAAAATATTTCTTTTTTTCACCCGCTATAACTTTTGTATTTAGAGTTTCTTCATAAAATTAAAAATAGGAAAGATATAGGCAGTGTTTCATATTTTTACTCAGCTGATATGTTTGATACAGTCGCCTGTTTTCTGCTGAAAATTCACTCTAGTGTAGACATTGGTTTTGAAACCGTCCTCACTACCTGCATGAACGATTAACCGTTTCCTCTTGAAACTAGAGCAAAGAGTCAAGGAATAAAACTGTCACTCTAGCTACGTGGTGTTGTGTGGGAAATATGGATTAAAGTTCCATCCATGCACAACTCTGGGATAAGACTCATTCCTGTATTCACTAATGTTTGCTTTGGTACGTATCAATAAAAACATAAATAAATAAAATGGAAATTTGTATTGCCAATCGTATTTCGAAATAAGGAATTCACATTTCTACTATAAACAATAAGGGTCGTATTCATAGACTATTTAATTCTATAGAGGATACAGTAGGTTATACAGTTGGATATGCAGTTAATTTATAATCCTTGCGGTAGTTATAATAATGTTTTCTGCATATTGATTTCAGATCATTTTAAGTAGTTTCTACAGACATGCAGGGAATAACTCTGCCAACTGTCAGCAGGATAATATGTCTCTTTCATAGTCTGTCATTGGTGGCATCTTCTTATCTTCCATATCTTCAGAATAAAATTATTTTACAATGAAATAATTTGAGGACTTGATGTGAAACTAACGTAACTACAATCGATGTTTTATTCACAAGAAAATTCTTAACAGGCAGTAATATTTCACATGAACTATACCATCATGTTTTGTAGTTACGAATTGTGTTGTATATAAGACTGTTCGGAACTGAGTTACGATTTTTGTGACCAAGTAGAAGAACAAAATTGCTATCGATTGGTGTAAAGATCTAAAAATGTATATTTTCGTACTTACGTTAGTTTCATACTAAGACTTCGAATAATTATTATTCTTATGTAAAACTGCAAGAATGGTTAACAATCGCTTAACATGTACCGATGTTCAATTGTTTCATTGATTTGTGACTCAAAAGATGGCTTTGATTGAGGCAAAGCCTACTCTATTTTAACTATCTATTACTTTAATTCGTTTAGAAGGCACTGGTTGTGATTGCCAACATTAGAACACAATCGTCAAATCTCGGCTTACCAAAGTCAAAGTCAAAATCTCAGAAGTACTGCCTATGAATAGCACTTTTAACAAGTTAAACTTTACTACGAAAGTATACTTTGGGAAATCTTCATCCTAAGTCTCGTTTATAGGATCTTGCAGCAAGAAGGGCCCAATCGAAAGTTAACATATTTATACATTTGTATATAAATATCAGCAGTTTTCCAACTAGTACATACATATACATACAAATGGCTTTTAAGGAACCCGAAGGTTCATTGCCGCCCTCACATAAGCCCGCCATCGGTCCCTATTTGTGCAAGATTAGTCCAGTCTCTATCATCATATCCCACCTCCCTCAAATCCATTTTAATATTATCCTCCCATCTACGTCTCGGCCTCCCCAAAGGTCTTTTTTTCCTCCGGCCTCCCAACTAACACTCTATATGCATTTCTGGATCCGCCCATACGTGCTACATGCCCTGCCCATCGCAAACGTCTGGATTTAATGTTCCTAATTATGTCAGGTGAAGAATACAATGCGTGCAGTTCTGCGTTGTGTAACTTTCTCCATTCTCCTGTAACTTCATCCCTCTTAGTCCCAAATATTTTCCTAAGCACCTTATTCTCAAACACCCTTAACCTCAGTTCCTCTCTCAAAGTGAGAGTCCAAGTTTCACAACCATACAGAACAACCGGTAATATAACTGTTTTATAAATTCTAACTTTCAGATTTTTTGACAGCAGACTAGATGGTAAAAGCTTCTCAACCGAATAATAACACGCATTTCCCATATTTATTCTGCGTTGAATTTCCTCCCGAGTGTCATTTGTATTTGTTACTGTTGCTCCAAGATATTTGAATTTTTCCACGCCTTCGAAGGATAAATCTCCAACTAGTATAGGCTACATATTTATCTGAGTGATGGGTGAGTATATTACATATTTGGAGTTATTCCCTTGCATTAAACAATGAAGGGGACAAGCACAAAACCTGTTATAAGTTTTACACTTATTCTCGGATTAACCTCTTTCTCGTACTAATACAGTCAGTATCCATATTAACTGCTATTAAACTGCAAACGAAACTCCCCCCTTCTTGGTACAAGGTTCTTTTTATTCCTAATAAATCAGTTCGTTTTTGTGAAGAATTCAGTTTTGTTGCAATTTTTAGACATATTTGTTTCCGAAAATAACTATATCCATTTTGGATCGACTCCGTTAATCAGGTATTCAAATTTCTAAATATAATATATACCGGGAAGATAAACTTCTTGGATCAGCTGTACAGTGTCTCTGACTCTAACCGTTCATAAATTGTTTTAGGCATCACGCACAACACGACTAGAGGTAGACACACTAAGAGATGAACAACGATGGAGAAAGCAAGACTAACAGCGCCCGCAAAGTCGAAAACCCGCACGACAGTGTTGCATACGTCGGTCGTTGACGTAAAGACTGCTTGTGAGTGTTTCGAGACGCCGAGATTGATCATTCCGAAGTCCCGAACGTCAAGCAACCTTGAATCGCCACAGTTCATACCTGACTGAACTTTTATCTACTTTGGCAAATGTTATATATGTAATAAACAATCAAGTACCGGAAGCCTATTTGAAATATCATCTCTACTTTTTAGTGTATAATAATCCGTTTCCGAGTCTTTATTTAATTACTAGGCCCTTATTAAAAGGCTAGGAATTTTCTTTTCATATGTTTGAGATCAAGTGTGCAATCTCATGTAAAAAGATATTAACATTATGTGTAACACAGAAATGCATGCATTGTATTCTTCACCTGACATAATTAGGAACATTAAATCCAGACGTTTGAGATGGGCAGGGCATGTAGCACGTATGGGCGAATCCAGAAATGCATATAGAGTATTAGTTGGGAGGCCGGAGGGAAAAAGACCTTTGGGGAGGCCGAGACGTAGATGGGAGGATAATATTAAAATGGATTTGAGGGAGGTGGGATATGATGATAGAGAATGGATTAATCTTGCTCAGGATAGGGACCAATGGCGGGCTTATGTGAGGGCGGCAATGAACCTCCGGGTTCCTTAAAAGCCAGTAAGTAAGTATGTGTTATGTTTCTTAGAAATGCAAATTTATTTGAGAATTGTTTTTTTTTTTTATTTATTATAACCATAGGTAATATCATAATAACAGAACCAGAACATTTTGATAACTGAGATACTGTTCTGTTTTGTCTTTTTGTCTCATTTCGACATTTGTAATGTTATTTATTTCAATGATGTGTGTTATTTAAAGTTACGAAATCTTTCCACGCCGACCAAATGCTATTTCGAGAATGATGAGCGAGACTCGAAGCGCACGAGAGAGAGAGCGGCAGTTAGTTTTGTTCATCTCTAGTTTTTACCGTATTATTTTTTCATCACATATTCATTATATATGAGGTCTCGCCTACCTCATTGAATATTACACTACTACTATGAAGTAGCCAATGTGTATTATCATTTCATTCGAGAAAAATTCGTTCCGGCACCGGGAATCGAACCCGGGACCTCTGCTTTGCGCGCTGAGTGCTCTTTCCAACTGAGCTATGCCGGGACACGATCCACGGTGCCGGCCGAACTCTTCTCGTTGAAATGGTTTACGGCCTTACTACCTGCACTTTAGACAATGTAAGTCATACATGCAGGAGCGCATATTTAAATGACTTTATGTCCATGTTCAACCTCAGTTTGTGACAACTGTTAACAGTTAATACATCACATTTTCATTATATATGAGGTCTCGCCTACCTGATTGAATATTACACGACTACTATGAAGTAGCCAATGTGTATTATCATTTAATTCGAGAAAATTCGTTCCGGCACCGGGAATGGAACCCGGTACCTCTCAGCTCTGCGCGCTGAGTGCTCTTTCCAACTGAGAGGAGTTCGGCCGGCACCGTGTATCGTGTCCCGGCATAGCTCAGTTGGAAAGAGCACTCAGCGCGCAGAGCTGAGAGGTCCCGGGTTCGATTCCCGGTGCCGGAACGAATTTTTCTCGAATTAAATGATGATATTTTTCATCATATTGGAAGAACATTCCTCTAGGTTCCGTAATTTTGTCAAACATGCAGCTTGAAAGAAGGAAAGTCAATACAAAGAAGAAATCAGGCATTGTAATGACTGTTAATATGAAGATTCATTTCACTGTTCAAGATGTAAATTTGGATTTTTGTGAATTAAGTTACTTCTTTTTACTGTTTGAAGACCACACAGAACTCTTCGCGCTGCGAAGACACTTGCTTCCCAGCAACAGCACAAACTTTGTAAAGATTTACAACCCTGTTATTGCCCACGACACGCAGCTGCATACGATATGACTCCAGTACTTTCTCCTCTGATGGGTCGTGGAGTTCATTGGTTTCTTTATACAGCGCCTCCGGCAAATATTATGCTAACCCATTGACCCCTGCACAAAATATACAGCAACTTCACAGCTTGGAAGTGAATGAATGATTCCAGCATATGGGAAGAAGACCAGTTTTATCTTTCACGGCACAGACTCTTCAATGTTTGATGTCGTAACTCTCATTTAATACATTAGTATTTCACAACTAAAACAAAGTGACGTATTTTTCATTTTCTCATTACTTGGAGCATAAATGATTGCGGCGATTCTTCTATACGACCAGAACTGAATTAAAGAATTTAACAAAAATAGTTGTAGGCCTACGTTCTTACTAGAGGACCTCGTCGTCCAATATTGAACATTGTGTAATCAATTACTTTATGTAGTCATCGGTATACCTACTTATTAATGGAGAAACATTTGTCCCGACATGGCACCGGGAATCGAACCAAGGACTCTCACCATTAATAAGTAAGAAAATAGTTGTGTCCAATGTTCATGATATTAGTCATATCGTTGTCTTGACTCTTTTTTTTATTGAAATTGTACTCACAGATAGAATGGATTGTCTTGAGAAATAACACTCTATGCACTTCTCTTCTGAACAATGGAGAATATTTAGTATTTACAAATTAGTTAACCCTACAAACATATAGATGCATTTTAATAATTTCAGTGTAACAATAACTGAAACAAATTTTTATGTACACCAGCATTATGAATAGTCTTGAGTGTTGCTCAAAATCGATCATAAATGGTATTTTATAGCAAGCGGACAATAAAATTGCCCCCATACTAAGGATTGCCTTATTAACTATGTAGTTTGTATTTCTAACAATGCTACGCCACAATACCAGTATTCAGTGGCGTAGAAAGAATTCTGTCAAGAGAATTGGTCATTATTAAAATTGTTTACAATTTACAGTATCGGTATTTTAAATTTTGTGTAATATTATTATTGTTATTATTATTATTATTATTATTATTATTATGTTAGAGTATATTTATTATTTTTATATTATGTTCTAATAGAAAACATTTATGAATATTCTTACAAAATATTTGAAACGTAATTTTTCACAGTTATCTAATTTTTAACAAACAACAAGTTAAATTTCATGTTGTGTCGGCTTCATTTTATTACAAGGTCAGTACTAGGCGATAGGTCTCTCTATACTAAAGATAGCATTGTTATAATATGGGATGTTTGGAACGTAGATTGCTCGTTTCTCCTCGTATACGTCTTCAGACTGGCCTTTATATTATGTTTCAAAAATGATGGTGGGGTCAATGATCATATCCTGATACAGGGATTCACTAATGTCGATTATGTCAATGCGTCTGTTACTGCCATTGCCGGCAGTTCCGTGAACTTCTTCGTAGACGGTGTATTTTAATCTCCTAAGGACATCGGCCAATTTAGTTCTTATTTTATGGTGCCTACGTATACGCAGTTTCACCATAAGGACAGGCTCCCAGGACATGTCCAAGTGTTTCTATCTCACTGAGGCATCGCCACGATGATAGGAAAATCAATGTTTATTTCCGCCTGATTCACTTTTAACATATTACTTTAAAATGATGAGATCTCAACTTGAATAGGCCTATCTGTAGTCTGAAATTCTGTTACAACCGACCAGGCAAACTTAGGTGCACAACGCAATTTCTTTACCCTCTTTCTTTATATAGTACAGCTTCGTATGTCCTGCTGTTCTTCTCAAGAAGCATATTTCAAAAGCTGTTTATACATTTACATACGGTAATAGATATACTTTACGTAAATTAATTCATTTTTTTGCTGCATTATTATAGTCCTTCTTAACCATTTGTGTAAAAATCTGCACATTTAATGTAAGAAACTCAATAATATTAATAGTTCATTTCAGCCATTAGAGTAGCTCGGTCTGCTAAGGCGTTTGTGTGGCGATCCGGAGTTGCGCTCGGGCGCGTGTTCGATTCCCGCTTCGGGTGATTACCTAGTTGGGTTTTTCCGAGTTTTTCCCCAACCGTAAGGCGAATATCAAGTAATCTATGATGAATCCTCTGCCTCATCTCGCTATCACCAATCCCATCGACGCTAAATACAGCGTTGTTAAACAACCAACTAAGAAAATATTAATTTCTATCAATTTTAGAAGTTCAATGCGAATAAATTATAGGCCTAAACATAGTCCTCTGATTGATTGATTGATTGATTGATTAATTAATACAATAATTGTATATGTATATTGTATTTTATTCCGAATAGCCCTATAGTTTAAGAATGATATGGAGCTTTAACGGAGAGGAATGTGTTTTTTCTTTGTTACTATTACTATATTCTGCTTTTGTATTGACTTTTCTTTTTCAATAACTGTGTTATCTACAAATATATACGCAACGAACAATAATTATTATAGAACAATACATTTCAAAAGGCAAATGTAATCTTAATCCTACATTAGTACGCTATCGAAAATCCGGTATGTTCTATCAATACCAATTGGACGGAGTTACGCAACCAACAACATTTTTCGCAAGAAGTATTATAACATTCATACTATTACAAAAAATAGCACAAATAATATCAAAAAGGCTAACCGATTTTTGATAAGAGACCAGCAGTTGAGTTAATATTTCAAAGCAAAGTAAATAAATAAATAAATAAATAAATAAATAAATAAATAAATAAATAAATAAATAAATAAATAAGTAAATAAATAAGTAACTAAGTAAATAAGTAAATAAATAAATAAGTAAATAAGTAAATAAATAAATAAGTAAATAAGTAAGTAAGTAAGTAAATAAGTAAATAAATAAATAAATAAATAAATAAATAAATGAATGAACGAATGAACGAACGAACGAACGAACGAACGAACGAACGAACGAACGAACGAACGAATGAATGAATGAATGAATGAATAAATAAATAAATGATTAAATAAATAAATAAATAAGTAAATAAATAAATATATATAAATATATAAATAAATAAATACATTTTATGCAATATACGAATTTTTGCTTATAAATAGCAGCAAAATTCAGATATCGCATTTTTTATTTTTTCCGAGTTAAATTAGCCTGCCATCAACATATTTGTGCAGATATCTCATTTCTTTCAAATTGTCGGTTGGTCTATTATTGCGTAACTCCGTCCAATTTGAATACCGATAAATTCTTAAAGTCCTGATATTCGACATATCAGGATTCGGTATTGTAAGTGACAACTAATGGTAAGAATCGTGGCTGTAAGTACGGAACTGGCCAAAAACATTGAGAAAAAGATGGATTCGTTTCTCAACTAGAGTAAGTACAGTAGATAGTTGTTACTTTTGATAATGACACTGTGTCGAATGGAAGTTATAGAGCGTCGAATGACACTGCAAATATTAACGGGATTTGAAAGGAAGTGGTCACACTCTGTTTGAAGATATTTTAAAAGCGCCTCGAGGGTCGTGGTAAAAATGTTGTACAGTCCACTGTTCTTCTAAATAGCGATGTGAATTTCAGCAAGAGAGAATAATGTAATGAAAGCATTCGCAACATTTCAGTAAGCGCTAAACTTAACAGAGCCGTCTACTGGATATAAATAATGAGCTAGTGTAGAAGAATTCACGTAAGCTATGACTTAAACATAAAAAAGCTCGAAAAATGTGTTATAACTCTGTATCTTATAGGTCTAATATTCCGGAGCCTACAGTAAATAAATATAGGGACATTATTTTATTTTTACTTCAATTTTTATTGTACCTGAGTTTTTTAATGTACTTCACTCCCACCCCCTCTACTAATAAACGTCCAACTAGTCTCCTCACAGAACCAAGCATATACAGTCAAAGTTGCCTTAAGGTCGTAGTAAACACAAACAGTATTGAGTTAGTGAGTATAGTACGTTCCAGAAATATGTTCGCGTTTTCCAGTGACGAAAGAGCTTTCAATTTTGAATCATATTTTCGCACAGGTACTGTCGTCCGTTTGCCTACGTCGCATTCTGATTTCCCTCACCCGCAACTGTTTAAAATAACTTAAATAAAAGTAATTAACTGTCACGTGATTTTCCCCCTTTCTACGATCCTGCGACATAACCACTTGGACGGACAGTAGATAGCATATCTGAGTAATGTTATCTGTGCGGGTCGGACAGAGGTGAAGATTGAATTTACAGTACGTAAGGTACTCTTTTATACAGAGTGTTTAAAAAATACGGGGCATAATTTCAGGTATGTATTTCCCACATGTAGACAATCAAAATAGTTCATTACAACATGTGTCCGGAAATGCTTTATTTCCGAGTTATGGCCTTCACAACATTGAAATTCACCGGAACGTTTTTCTTTCCGCAGGTAGTTGCCGTCAAAGGAGACATTAAGAGGGCACTCTAACAGTTCATTCCGAGGCGAAGGTTACATTCAGTGTTGTGTAGGTACTTGGATCGAAGGTTTCGTGATCGATGGATAGGTAGAGGTGGCCCAATTGCTTGGCCTCCACGCTCACCTGATCTGAACCCTCTCGATTTCTACTTGTGGGGCCATTTAAAATCATTGGTTTATTCGTCTCCGGTGCCCGATTTGGAATCCCTTCGGAATCGAATTGTGGCATGTTCTGAGGACAGACGCAATACTCCTGGAGTTTGGGATCGTGTTCGCAGGTCAATGAGACATCGATGTGAGGTCTGTATTCAAGCAGGAGGTGGACATTTTGAACATCTTCTGTAATGACAACGATCTGCACAAAGAAAAACGTTCCGGTGAATTTTAATGTTGTGAAGGCCATAACTCGGAAATGAAGCATTTCCGGACACATGTTGTAATGAACTATTTTGATTGTCTACATGTGGGAAATACATACTTGAAATTATGCCCCGTATTTTTGAAACACCCTGTATAATAGGTATAGAATCATTTCAACATGAGTTACTAGTACGAAGGACGAAACTGGTAATTGGAATTAGATGCAATAGTCTATAGTGCGATAATATGCACAAAAGAACTGAAGCCTGCATCTAAATGAACGACCACCATTTTAAAAAATGTGTTTAAATATCCATATTATGATTATTTTTCAATTTAATTTCATTCTCTATATTGTACGCTAATGTGCTCTAGATAGTATAATATACAATTGCATAACGAATACGTTCGCATGGATAACTGAGTTCGTGAGTAAAAACACTTATTGTTAATACTGTACTGTATTTTGATTAAACAAAAACCTAATGAAAATTATCAAACTCAAAATTACGATATCTCCTAGTTTACGTAAATGGATGAACTACTTTTCTTCCCTCCTATACTTAGTAAAGTGATTTGTTTGTATTTTACGCCAGAATCATTGAACTTCAATCGTGTAAGGGGGTAGCAAACGGTGTTTCCGGCTCTGAACCATTAATCCAGGTTAATATAAAAAATGTTAGTAAAAATAAAATGATGTCCCTGTATAACATATGATGTACGTATAGCTTCTCCAGGTCATATTTCGATACTCATTATATGAATGTTTCAAAACGGACATGAATAGAGACACTACTCCGTAATTAATCTTTGTAATACGTATAATGAGAGGAAATTAAACGCAGAATAAATACGGAAAATGCTTCTTATTATTCGGTTGAGAAGCTTTTGTCATCCAGTCTTTTCTCAAAAAGCTGAAAGTTAGAATTTATAAAACAGTTATATTACCGGTTGTTCTGCGCTAGCTGGTTCGCTTTTCGAGCCCCGAGCACAGGATGGATCCATGCACCTAAACACTTTATGGCTCATTGTGCGTCCTAAATATGCATTGATTATTCCAATCCGACAGTTGGTCTGGGTGGCATTCATGAGTCCGATGCTGACAGGCGGGCCACCCTGCCTCAGTCCTGATAGAGCCAGGTTTCATCTCCAGGCGAAAATCTAATAATTGACATTGAATTTTAGGTAAAAACCTGTTTTGTTCCTGAACAGCAAAATTCATGTTATCAGTTGTATTAACACGTTTCATGGCTTGTTATAAATATTAATGCTAATTTTGTAGAGCCTAAATGCCTATTTTCGTGTTACAACCTATTTTAGCTTAGTTTATTTCAAAATATTAAAAATACAATATTTTTTATTCTTTTAACAGTGAAAATAAACTCGCTTCATCTTGACGAAGTGGCAAGAATTATTTTCTCTTCGGAAAACGAGGTAACTTTCATCTGCTGTGCTAAGGACCTTATCTTAAGGATGACTCCGTTCACATGGAGATGGCGTACATCAGGTCACATTTTGCATTCTTGCTTGCTGTGATTGTTTCTTTGAAAACTAAAGGGCAACTAATTTATGAGTTTTGAGCTCGTTATAGGCAGAAACTTATCTCAGCACCAGAACCAATTTGAGAAAAAATATGCGAAAATCTAACAATGTTCTCCAAAATAATCCTGGACTTCCGATTTCAATTAGCAGCGAATGTTTTGTCGGGAAAGTGTAACAAAATGGGAAAATGCGATTTTCCAGTACACATAATTCAAAAATTAAACTAAGCTCTCCTGACATCAGTAGACATTAAGCGTTCATTTTCTGCCTACAAGATTGTGCTAACGGATACAAAGTGTTAACTGTCTCTCGAAGATCTGAAAGAGTTACCGGTTGTGCATTGCGAGTGCAATTATGAAATTATAAGTCTGCATGTGGTTATTTTACATCATTTATTCTATTCCATAGATCTTACATTAGCATTGAAGGTTTAAGATGTGGAACAAGTCAAAATTTTACAAAATTATAATTTTTTTGGTGAGATGAAGTGAGGTGAATCTTAATGTATATTCAGGGGGTAAAATAATGCTTCAGTTTTTCATCATTACGTAGTACTTCCATTCAATTTTAGTGTTAGACAGCTAGGGAAATACACTGTTGTTCAAGGCAATTTCTAAAGGACAAGATTTTTATAAGACGCGTTATACTCAACTAATGAATAAAAGTAGGTACGTGTAGGAGACATTTATTAATCTTTAACTGACGAACTATCAGGATACAACACTTTAATCCATGTTATAATAAAAAAAACGAAAATAAGTTGGTAGCAAAATATAAATTTGAGCAAAATTACAGAATAACTACTAAGATTTTTAAATCATCCGTCCTCAAGTGAGGTTGACCACTGGGATCCGGAATTAACAAACATAAAAGATAAAGGGAAATGAAACGAGCAAAATAATGATTCGATTTGTACATTAAAACAAAAATTTACGTGTTAACATATAGATGATACTGTAGAATTTGAAGAGAGGCCTTCAGAATTTCCATTACAATCTTCTGAACTTCATAAAAGGGAATTTGAAAGGATTTAAGGATATCACATGTAAATTTTGGTAAACAACCCCTCGCTCCAAATAGTAAGCCTGTAACACCCCGGTTGTAAAGCGAAATGCCATATTTTTCACTGAGGTATGGAAGACAAGGTACATATTTAGCTCGCTTGTCATCATTAATCTGCAGTGCTTGATTTGTGTCTCGTTCAAAGCAAATCGTAGGGTCTAAGACCATACGGATATTGAGTTAGTTGTTTTCTTTAAAGTCCGACGCGATTTAAGAAATAGAGCGTGAGTGAGAGTTCTTGCAATTTAAGGGTTAATTGTGAGTGAGAGTTATTACAATTTAAGAGTTATTTATGAGTAAGAGTCTTACAATTCAAGAGTTCATTGTGAGAGTTCTTGCAATTTAAGGGTTAATTATGAGCGAGAGTTCTTGCAATTTAAGAGTTAATTATGAGTGAGAGTTATTGAAATTTAAGGGTTAATTATGAATATGAGTGTTCTTGCAATTTAAGATTTAATTATGAGTGAGAGTTCTTGCGGTTTAAGGGTTAATTATAATGAGAGTTCTTGCAATTGAAATATTAATTAGGAGTGAGACTTCTTGTAATTTAAGGGTTAATTGTGCGTGATAGTTCTTGCAATTTAAGAGTTAATTATTACGAGTGAGAGTCTTACAATTTAATGATGAATTATGAGTAGACATCGGGTTTTTAGGCACTAAAAATTGCAGATTTAGGCGCCTAAAATAAGCTCAAAATTTGTAAAATTAGGCTCTATTTTAATGAAAATAGGCATTTTAGGCACATCAAGGTATCATACTTATTTCTTTCACTGAAATTTTTAGTTATACACTAAAATACGCACAAAAAAGTATGTTTAAACATTAAAAAAGAATACTATATTGTATTTATAAACAGAGCTGCACAAATTTAATATATTGAAACTAATGAAATAATGATTATTGATATCAAGATTACTCATTTTAAGTTATTGAAATTCAGTTCCATGCTCAGACTTTATTATAATTATCTGCACAGTACACCACCAGAATATTTTCTAAATTCTCCGCAGTTAACCTTTGCCTTTTGTCACTGAGAATCATTTTGAAAGCAGAAAAACTTCTTTCAACCAAAACTGATGTGAGAGGCGCAAATTTTAAATTAGGTACAATAGAAACATCAATACTTACTTGAACATTTACACTTTCCCCCGATATCACTCTTGATACTTTTTCCAACAATGAAAATCCTACATTCTTATTTAATACGTTGTCCCACTTATTTTTAACTTTTTTCCCAGTTTCGCCCAAAGCAGAATGTATGTTCACTTGAGCTTCCTTTACTATTGCTATTTGGCTACAAAGAGATTGTTTTTCACGTTCTAATTGTTCAATGCTTGCAGGTATGAAAGAAAAGTTTGATGTTATGTAGGCAATATCGTTTTTCACTCGTGAGTCATTCAGACAATCTTTCACTGCTTTCACACACGCTGCACTATCAGTTTCAGGTAATTTATCAATAACTGTGACCACTTCTTTAAAATATTTAGAATAACACACCACTGACTGAATCCAGGTTCCCCATCGTGTAACAACCGGCTGAGGTGGGAGTGGGATATCTGGAAAGTTCTCTCTGAATATTGAAATCCTGGATGGGGCTTTACAAAAACATTTTTTTGTGTTAGAAATAAACGAATTGACAAGAGGAAATTCATTCCGGATTGTTTCAGAAACCCTGTGAAGGCCATGTGCTAGACAGGTTACATGCGTGAGGTTAGGATAAAATGTTTTAAGAAGTGGAGCTGCAGCAACCATGTATGAGGCAGCATCAGTACAAAACAACAGAACTTTAGAATCGTCTATATTACCTGAGTATAAAGACTGTAGGCCTTTATTTACAAAATAAGCAATGGCTTGGCTATTCACTTTCGAAAGTTCCTTAACACATACGAGGTGTGGAATCGAAGGTCCATCAGGACCAAATTTTCCTACTACCATATTTGCTATATACCTATTCATAGGATCTGAGGTTTCATCCACAGAGACCCATATGTAAGAATCACCTATATCCTCCCGAATGGAAGCTAAAGTTTCATTGTATATTCTGTCTAAGTAATTTTTTCTTAGGTTCGACTCAGATGGGATATTTTGTTTGCAGTATTTTTGTAAAAACTGTCTTAAAACTGGATTTTCAATTGCATTCCAGGGAATGTTAGCAGCAACAAACGCTCTGGTTAAATCAGCATAGAAATTGCTGCTGAGATTGGATGAAGTAGGCTGTGTTAGTAAAGTTTGTTGCAGTTGATTTTTCTGCTGAGCTTTAGCCTTATGAGCCGCTCCTTGCACATGCTGCTTTAGGGTGGCACTTCTTTTCTTGCGAAATCTAAAAATGTAAAGTAAACTGAATTAAAATAAAATCCTAATTGTTGTATTGCCGTATTTCTATCACAAAGTTAGTGGGTTCGAACAATCAAAATTTTAATGACCTGCAAATACTTTAACTATCGGAATTTAAAAGGTTAAAGTGTAGTGGTCTTAAAAAGAATTATACCTCAGGATAGCTCAGTCAATGTATAAATATTATAGGCCTACTCATTAAAATTAATAGAATTTATATATTTCAACTATTGTTACATACCTGTTTGCTACAAATCTTGCAGAATATTATTTTTCCATCATAAGTGAATTCTGAATATTCTGTTAGCCATTGCCGGATCAATGTAGATTTTGCACTTATATTTTTCGGCATTATCGCGTTAAACTTCACAGGAAAACGTCCTACCGCTCAAAACTTCTCAACACAAATAAGGTGAGGGAAAGAGCAACTGTTAACGAGCATTCAAATGAACCGTTGTTATTGAGATTCAATTGGACAAAAATACAAAGTTCCACTTATTGTTGCATTTCCTGGTAGTGTTAACACTAGGAGGGCCATTCTTTTAAATATTTTGTAACGGTTTACCCTACTAATTCGCAGTTTTACGACTTTTCATAAATATTTCAAAAACACTCTTTCTCCAAAAATTGTGATTTTATGACACTCTGAAAGGCAGTACAGCTAATCGGTTTCAGACCGAAAACAGTCATTTTTATAGTATAGTATATCTCTGAATCGGTAGCAGCACATGCTGTGATTGTTGCCTGCTTCAAAACTAAGGTTGGTTCTTTGTCGGCATTTATGCCTCCAAATATGTTAAATTCGGTGAAATCTATTGCGAGTGTCGTGAGATTCAAAACATTTTGTTTCCTTTATCAATGGTTTCATGGCCGGTGTGAAGCAAACTTTCCACTTTTTAAATGCCTTAAATTTCGCAGTGAATGCATGTATAAATTATAAAAAGTAAGAGTAAAATGCGAAACTTTACAGTGAGTTAGGCATTTTTAGGCGAATATTAACAAATTAGACTCTAATAACCGTTTTAGGGCATTTTATGACACTATAAAACTCTTTGAATACCTTTCAATTTCCATGAAACACAAATATTAATAATTATTTTTACTTTTCTCCTAAAGAAACAAAATAGGCATTTGCCCTAGAATCCGATGTCTGATTATGAGTAAGAGTTCTTGCAATTTAAGAGTGAATTATGAGTGAGAGTTCTTTCAATTGAAGGGTTAATTATGAGTGAGTTCTTACAATTTAAGGGTTAATTATGAGTGAGTGTTCTTCCAATTTAAGAATTAAATATGAGTCAGACTATTTGCGATTTAAGGGTTAATTATGATGACAGTTCTTGCAATTCAAGGGTTAATTATGATGAGACTTCTTGAAATTTAAGGGTTAATTACGAGTTCTTGTAATTTAAGAGTTAATTATGAGTGAGAGTTCTGCTATTTAAGGATTAATTACGAGTGAGAGTTCTTGCAATTAAAGAGTTAATTATGAGTGAGAGTTGTTCCAATTTAAGGGCTAATTATGAGTGAGACTTCTTCCAATTTAAAGGTTAATAATGTGAGTGAGAATACTTGCAATTTAAGAGTTAATTAATTATGAGTTAGATATGATGAAAGATAATTTTTCATACGACTTTTAGAGCTTATTTAAATTTTAGAGTCTATTCTATAGTTTTATTGAGCCTAATTTAGGCACTTACATGGTAACTTTTTGAGCCTAAAAGTTCGAAGTCTACTGATAAATCCCACTGCCTGGAGATCCAAGCCCTTACAAACTTTATCAACATCGTATTGCTCCCAGTCTATTTTACTACTGCAGATAATAGTAATGAGGGAGAGGAGGTGAGTGTTGGCAGTATAAAGTAATGGACGGACACGGGAGTACCCTGAGAAAAACCTCTGAATCTTCTGCTTTGTCTACCACACGGCGTATGTATTAAGTAGAAATGGTGACACTTATTATTTACATAGCAACATTAGTAACAGAAATAAAACTTGCAAACAAAAAGTTCGTTACTCCTGTCTTGCAGGCAGATGTATATAGCTGTTTCAAGTAAAAATCGGAATGTCGGTTTGACTTAGAACGGAAGCAGCAGGTTTGAGAGTCAGTGTGGAGTTATTGCGGAATCATCGCGAACACTACTCACGTGTATCTAGAAATGCGTTCACGCCACTTAACAACCGCTCTTCCGATGACATCAGCAGTGCACAAAATGAGATAACATTTCCTACTCTTCCCGTTTTTTACTTCGCAGAACACGCAATAATGCTTGTTTCATCCTCACGTGGGCGTTTGTTACCACCTGTTCAAATGTTTTTAGGAAACAGATTGAACTTATTCCATTCCAGATGAATACAAGATATAGCTACGACGTTTCGAAGGTTGCATCACCTGCGTCTCCGAATGTAAAGTTTGACAAAAAAGAAATGCTGTTACAAGTGGATAAATGTCGCTGGGTCAGTGAAGTGGGGTTAGCGATCTGTAACGTCCGTAACGACTAGCATTGCAATTTTTTCTAAAACTTTTCACCTGCACACGAGAACGGACTCAGGTTTTGGATACAGCACTCTTTGCTGCTGGTCAAGTTTCATTTTCCAGTTCTTACAACTTCTACAGATCTACAGAGTGACCACTAAGTAATGTCATTAATTTCAGGGGGTTATTCTTTGAGACATTTCAAATAAAAGCTTTAATAAATTGTTGCTTGTTTTTGCTTTCTTTTCGAGATAAAAATTGTTTTATACGAAATATTTCGTAACGTATTTTGGGAAAGCCACTGATTTAATTCTCAATATGCTCAGTCAATTAAGAGAGTAGCGTATTATGATAATAAATGATTGAAAGAATTTTAGTTTTATCCTTTAAATGTGCAGAAATTTGATCTGAACAAATAATAACATTGTAAAATTCTGTGCAAAACGAAAAGTTATATTTATTTGGATTAAAGTTATGCACGTTTAAAATACAAAACTAATTCTTTCAATAATTTATTATCATAATTCAATGCTCTCTTAAGTTGACTGGCATTGGGAACTAAATCAATGGCTTTCTCAAAACACGTTATGAAATGTTTAATATAAAACCCTCAAGGGGTGGCTGCATGGTGTAACATTTGTGCTATAATTGTAAAAAAAGAAAGAAAACTGTGGTTCTTCTGAACAACTTCTACGCTACAAAGGGTTAAGGTATACATCAGTATTATTCTGAGAAAATCCAGCTCCGGCATGAATAATTTTGATAAATCATGTTTCCGAAGGATCCAAATTTCGCTGTCACACTTAATATAGGAAGAAATTCTGAAGTACTACACATTTTAATACTCGCGGATTTTTCGACCTCGGTTAGATTTGTAGATTTGAATACCCAAAATATTTTGTCGAACTTAATTACGAAGCTAGTTCTAAAAATATTTTACACATGCATGTGATACCTAAAGTTAAGGCACGTTTGATCACAGCCTACAGAATACTTCATGAATCATCTATTGTTTGTGCTCTTCCTATGCACTTCGACTTTAGTTTGGCGCCATTCAGTATTATGTTCACTTTGTTCCACTTGATGCGTCATTCATTGTTTTCGACTGAAAAGTGGGGGAAAAAAAAATTATAAGACCACTTCTACGATATATCAACGAGGACAGCAACAAAGACCTGTGGCCCCTCAAGTATGATAAGATCTGGTGATAAATCACGTAAACGTCTCTATGTTTTCCGAGGGGAGGTTAAGTTAGTTCAGGTTACGTTAAGTTAGGTTAGTTCATATTGGGTTAATAATAATTACACCAATATGATGGGTTCCTAGTTTCCATCGAGCTGGCATTTCTTTTATAAGGAATTTATATTGTTTTAAACTTGTGTTGTTGTGAATTTGGTAATTTTTTTACATATGAATCGAGATGGTTCTATTAATAGTTGGAAATAATCAGTGCAATGAAATTGTCAGTAACGTTTGTGTCACTAATTTTTACTTACGAAAGTTGGCAAGCCTATCTATGAACAGTCTATGATATTCTACAATGTTCTTGAATGGTTGTATCGTGAACCATAGTTGTGACAAATTATGGAACTCAAAATGGATCAAAGTATGAACCCCGCAATTTGTAGTCATTGTAGAAGCTTGTAGAATATTTGAAGGTATTCCTCAAGATTTTGTTCTGAATTCTTGTTCATTTCTTACAGGAGAGAAGAATTAACCATACCTGAAAAGAATTATAAACAGAAATGTATTATAATTTTTCTATAAACTTACTTCTTAACAAAGTTAGAGGTCCTGCAAATCTTCCTTGACTTTTGAATAGCTACAAGAGAGAATGTTTTAAATCGTTTAATGAGTGTCTGCAAATCCACGAGCTTGAATTTATTATTGTCTTTCAAGTTCTTGCGTATTTATCATCGGTAAGTAACTTCTGGGTTACCGTTGATTCACGAATTGCATTAAAAACCGCAGAGAAGCCACAAACAATTACTTCATTAATAACATACGAGTTAACTCCAGAAACAATGACAGTACAATAGAATTCAAAAAGGACTTGAAAGATTGTGGCTGTGTTAAAAAGAATAGAAACCACTTACGAGTTGCTTGATGAATTCGTACAGTAAAGAACATAGAGTACACAGGCTACTTTGGTTCTGTAAACAACAACCTTGCTAGTAAGACTTATGGCAACAATTATTAAACTCAAAGGTGACTCAGCTTTTCTTTTTTACGTTTACAAATGCCCGCAGAGTTTACAGCGCATTACACAAGGTAAGTTCATTACCGTGTTATGGTTCCGAAAATTATTTTAAATTGTAGCTATTAATTACAATTATGATCCTCAAGGAGTTAATTCCTGACTGAGGCTGTGACACGTTCCTTAACAAACATCCATAATTAATATTCTATCGAAGAGAGAAGCAGACATTAATTTAATCTGCCTATTCATTACTTCCTCTTCTTCTTCGATCTCTTTTTTGGCCTGATCCGATGCAGCCACCTCAATTCTCTAATATAAAACTATATTCTGTAGAACAACTGAATAAGTAGTAACGAACTACCGCACTATTAAAAAACAACGTAAATGTATAAGAGATGATAATGAACACGTCTCACTTCACGGAGATAGACCAATGCATCCCCCTACTCATTTATTAACGAATATTTTCTGAAAAGCTTATACACTCGTACAACTTACTAACAAGGAAACCGTCCCAGGTCGTGTAGCTAGAATTTAATGAAAATGCATATTTAAGCTAATTTTCATTCACTAAGGGTGATAGTCGTTCGTTTCGCTTTTTCCTCGTTTACGAAATATAATGATTCGAAAATCGTTGCTACTTATGCCGCTTCTTGCGCGCACTCGGATCCTCATAGTTCCGCGACACCGTATCACAGCTCTCGCATTAACGCTCTACTCAATTTGTTTTCTCTTAACTCACATTAACAAAGTAGTAGTTCAACCCATGGCGTCTTTCACACATTCGTACACCGTTCAAATCCACAGGTATGCAGCTGGAAGTCTAGAAACACGATTGTACATACTACGCATTCAACAACCGAAAGGGGAATTTGGACATAAAGTAAAACAACGTATAGACAATGATAAGTCATTTAATGTCGTGGTCGATGCAAGTAGCTCCGGTAAACTGACAAAAATCACGTGAGAAGATGTAAAAAAAAATATATGAACGTTTTCGCCTATACGGCATCATCAGATACTCAAACGTCATAACGATATCTAAAACGTAAGTCCAATATAGTGTTCACTGTGATAAACATAACAATAAATTACAATAATTAAAATCATGAGTTACATGTAGTAAGAGTCTAATATCGTTGTAAGAAATGTGTTCAATTTGACTAATTTGTACATGGTTTTGCTAACTTGCCGAAAACGTAATATGTAAAATTATAAAATATAAATGTAAAATACATAGAACTCATGTTGCATATTTTGTGTTTGTTGAATAGCACTATTAATATATGAAATTGATAAAAAAAAAAGTAAATTGTTTGTACTTATGTTTATGTGATACAGATTTGACGTGAATTTTATGCAAATAATGAATTTCTGCGAAAATACCGAAATAAATTTCTTGCAGCGTTACAATACAGTTTCTGATAAAAATAAATAAAAAAGTTCAGATAAATGTTGAGGCAGTTACCAAGAAGTGCTGGGACGCCAGTTGAAGAAACGAACTTAGAAAGACAGCCAACTTGTCCACAACTAATTTTTCCTAGTTCTCGCCAGGCCTTGAATACGGTCTCTAACATGGAAAGCTATTCAGGTAACGGTGTGACCAAGTTCACACGGAAGTGTCTAGTATCGTAAAACAACTCTTCTCGCAATTAATCTTCCTGATTAAGCTACATCCCTTGGTTTATATCTCTATAAAGACAATGCGGCTTTACGTTGCTGCAAGAAATGAGTTAAGCCTTTAAGGAATTTTACCGAATCAGCTACTTACACGAAACGTGTAACTTTGTTTTTGATATCAGATTTATCACCATATCTACATTTCCGCTTGTGCACGACAGATTAATAAAATTTCTTATATTAACACAAAAGAACTTCTGTGTTAATTTTCAAAGCAAATCGCTCTAAAATAATAACGCTGAAGACATCTTAACGACCTATCACATGCCACTGCAATGGTGGATCTCACTGTGAATACTGCAGAAGTCGGATTAGTTTTGATTCCTTGAAAAGAGACCTAAATTCTGTCCTCGACTTGCAGTTTAGGAGCAATGATATTGTTCACTTCTTGAAGAAGTTTCCTCTGGAAGGAAAACACTAATTACAACACTAGTCAAAGTAAAGGTACTTTACGTCATTCGTTCAATTGTACATTATTTGAACATTTTCATCGAAAATGTCGAGATAAAGATAAATGTTTCACGTCTGGGACATGAAATATCCTTCGAGATATCGAAAAATTCGAGTAATAGAACCTCAAGTTACAGAACAAATTTTACACACAAATTATATCCGCGTCGCTCTCATTTCCGACATGGTGCCTCCTCTTTATTTACGTCTTAAGCTGGTCGCGTTGTTGTACATTCTATACCGCCAAGCAGGGCAGTATATTAATTAACAGCTGTTTACTAAATGTGGCAATAGTGGAAGTGCATAACGTCATCAGCGACCAATGACAAGTCACGCACGTTTAAATGAGGAGCATAGTGTCAAAGTTACAGGACGCCATTTTTTCGATTTCGAGATATCGATTATTTCTCATAGAATTTTGTATGCTGAATACGATTCTGGAACTGTTTAGGTTCAAAAACGGATAGAACAGAGCGAAAATAGCACTTAATTGTGCGCTTTAGAATAAAAATGTAGACAACTCCAATGTGGCTTGGTTTCAAATTAGGACAATTCCTTCAGTAGCCAATGAGAAGCCCACATTCATACGCACACGCATCGCGAATCCAACATGGTTGATTGTTTATATAATCGGTTTGTGGATTACTGTTTTACTTAAATTTCCTTTGAAAAATTATGTTACATTGTTATTTGAATAAGAATATGGAAGTTCATGTCAAAGACGTTCCTCAGAAGGAAGCAAGAAAGCTTCGTTTGGTTTCAAAAACAGACAACTCCATTTTATATTTATTTATTTTATATCCGTCTGTCATAACAGGTGACCATATAGGTCCGGAAAACAATTAAAGAAATGCATATATGACATAGAGAGAAAAATCAATACAGTAGGTAGCAATCATAGGGTAGTAGGCTACAATATCCAATTTAGAAAGTTTAAAAAATTAAACATTATATAAATGGTTATGTAAAATGCCTATGGATTTCTTTAAGATGTTTAAACAAATATTTTTAATATCTTGGGATGTCATATCATATTGTTTTAAAATGTCGGTGGTATATTTATACGCCGATCCCCGGGCACCAAAAAGCAAACCCCTCACCTCCAATGTGTAATCAATTGGATTATACCTCTCACTCAAGTGAGGAACACATGGGCGGCAAATGACTTGTTTTTCTTGATCAACCGCTAATGCTTGAGATACATCCTTTTCGAACCGTACAGTTGGGTCTAATATTACTGCCTTCTTCTTCTTCTTCTTCTTCTTCTTCTTCTTCTTCTTCTTCTTCACTGTATTCCTCATCTTTCACTGTTGCTACCTCTCGTCACTGGAACTCTCTGCCCCCTGAAGTCAAGGGCTGCCGAACATTGAAATCTTTCAAATCCAAGTTAGAAAATTATCTTATGACGAGTTGCCAAACTAATTTACTATTATGACAAGTGTTGTATTGCATGTTTCCACGTATTCACATTTTTTTATGTTCTAATGATATTTAACTTATTTTATGTTTTTGTTTTCATATTTTCCGGTAATGGTATATCTATAACGTGATAACTTGAGCTATATATAATCATAATTTTCCTTACTGTGTGTACCTAAAAATATTGTATTCATTGTATGCTTTGTACTTCACTATTTTATTATTATTATTATTATTATTATTATTATTATTATTATTACTACTACTACTACTACTACTATTCTTATTTTTTATCATTATCATTATCATTATTATTATCATTATTATTATTATTACTATTATTATTATTATTATTATTATTATTATTATTATTATTATTATCAATAATTGTCTTATTTTTTTATACTTTGTATGTCTAATTTATTTTGACCTGCTGTTCACATTTTATTATGCTTTTTCCTTTCTTTCTGTATGTTATATATTATGTCTGATTTCTACTTACTTGTTGTTTACATTTTATTATTATTATCTTATTCAGTTTTGTGTGTAAAATTGTAGTGTACTTTGTAAATTTGTAGTGTTTTTTGTAACGCAGTTTTACTCCTGGTTGAGTGTTAGAGAAGGCCGTATGGCCTTAACTCTGTCAGGTTAAATAAATAATAATAATAATAATAATAATAATAATAATAATAATAATAATAATAATTATTATTATTATTATTATTACATACGTCATGTATAACAGTACAATTGTTACACAGCTACGTCATAGTTTCGTCATTATTTCATTACGAAACTTAATAGAGTATCTGAGGTTCTCTATTGCATCCGGTAGAGTGCTCTAGTGTGCCGTGTTAAGTATCGATAGTACAACTGGCTCTGATCGATTACCACACTATATTTTGATCAATGAGTACAAGCTACAGCAATATTATTCTAATTATTCTGTACTCTTTGGTTTGTTCTTCTGTGGTTACAAGGCAACCAACATCATAAAATGACAGTCGATACGAACAGCTGTTAGAGGGGCGGCCATTTTTTTCTCTATATACAACGCTTAACAAGGGGTTTCGTGCATACAAATACTCTGCATAAGTCTCGTATAAAAACTATACACGGTTTATTAGTAAGACTGTAAGAAGATAGTAAAGTAACTGCCCATGCAGGTCATTCACCCATAATGTACTGTACAACACATTATAACATATTCACCAGCTTAGCGTGTGGTCTTAACCGCCAAGATTCTTGTGGCCGGCATCATTGAGGTCTATAGAGACGTGAAATATAGCCGTGGTAACTCGTGATGCAAATCAGACAGTTGATACGAAATGTACTGTAATTGAGCGAGTGGGGGCCGAAACTGCGGGAATCCCCCAGAGCGACTGTCTGCCTTATTTGGAAAGTGGTATTATTTCAGGAGCCTCTGCAACGGCATGCTAACAAGGATACTTGTACAGTTGTCAAAATTAAATGAACACTCACAGTGATTAATACCTTATTCCTGATGTATTGACAAACTATTTCAAGGCGCAAAAAAGTACTGTATACCTATATGTATTTCGAATTTCTAACAGAAATATAGCCTACGTTTTAAGAATTCGTGATACCAGGCATTTAATTACATTCAGTTTTTGGTAATAAATTTCATCAAAGGTTGAATCTTTTAAATCTGAAAATATGTTGACTAAGGATGAATTTCTTACAAAGTAATTGCTAATGAGCTCATGCCGAAACTGTTTTGAAACTGTGTACCGAAGTTCTTATTTTTAATAATAATAATAATAATAATCCGTGGCGCTACAGCCCGTGAAGGGCCTAGACCGACCAGCCGGCTGCTGGCCTCACGCCCACATGCCGAAGCAGAGGTGGACGATCATCCAACCAGAATGGAGGTATCGTGTGGTTAGCACGATGATCCCCCCCGCCGTTATAGCTGGTATTCGCAACCGGATTTCGCTACCTATCGTAGCTCCCCAAGTGCATCACGATGCTGGGTGGGCACCGGTCCCATACACTGGCCGAAATTTCATGAGAAAATTTCTTCCCCCATGAGGACTCGAACCAGCGCGCATTCCGCAACGCGAGTCCTAGGCGGGATGCCTTAGACCGCGACGCCACGGCGCGGGACGTTCTTATTTTTACTTGTCCAAAAATCTTTTCAATAACTGAGTTGATTAATTAGGCCTATTCTTATTTGGCTCCATAACTTCAAATCTTCCTGACATTGTGTTTCTAACTTTAGCAATGGAAAAACAACAAATGTAGAACAAACAACGTAAGTATTGTATATATATATATATATATATATATATATATATATATATATATATATAATAACAAAATTATGATTTAACTACGCTTGGAACTGCAGATGTTACATGAGCTTCGCCGGTGTACCGGAATTTTGTTCCGCAGTAGTTCTTTTACATGCTATTAAATCTACTGACACGAGCCTGTCGCATTTAAACACACTTAAATGCCATCAACCTGGGTCGGGATCGAACCCTCAACCTCGAGCACAAAAGGCCAGCGCTATACCGACTACGCTACAGAGGCCGATTATATATATCTTCACCAACTTAGTTTGTGGTATCAGTGGCGTATCATACATGGAAGGCAAGGGAAACATTGTTTCCCCTGTTCATAAAGAGAAAAAGAAGAAATTTATTGCAGAAATTACATTTTAATTGTGAGAAGTATGAATTCTCTATAAAATGTCACAAAATTCTTTCTCTGAGTGTCTGTCTTAGTCGAGGCAGATTCGTTATTCATATTCTTAGATTGAGGCGCCTGTACTGATCAGATTCGTTTATTTCCGTTCGATGATTTTGCTGAATCGTTTTGGTTTTCAAATATATTTAGCTGAGTTGGCTGCTATTAGTTTTGTACTATACATACAAAAATTTGTATTATTGTTTCCCCTCATATAAAATTGCACCGCACGCCACTGTGGTGTATACACACATGCACGCACGCACAGTTTCTTTCGCCGAACGGTCAAAAAGTCAACTTCACATCATATCCGAGAACTTGGTTCAAAATCCAACCAGAACGAAATTTAACGACGTTGTATCAGGTGCACGATTATATATGTAGAGTCGATGGAATTTGTGATAGCGTGATGAGTAACTGGCGACACTAATTCAAACTATGAGCTTACCTGACGTTCGCCTTAAGAGTACGGAAAAAATAGAAAAAATTCAATCTGGGGCCTGTTTCTTAAAATGGCTACTTTGACTAGTAACAAAGAGAATAAGTGACAAGTAGTAATTAGTCAGATTTTTATGTTTCCTAAACATAGGGACAAGTGACTCGTGACAAGGGAAAAGTGATAAGTAGATTATGAATTTACTAATCTCACCAGTGTTCTTTTCTTTTTTTTTAATAAATTTACTTCTCATATTTGATTATATGATGGATATAAGTCCGTTGGGTCGCGAGCGATCTCTGGTAATCCCTTAAAGGAATATTCAAAGAGGATTTTGGACAACACAAACACTCAGGCCATACATGTATTAAGGAAGAATTCCTAACCAAGGAAAAATAATTGAGGTTCCAAATAAAACAACGGCCGAAGTGTAGAAAACCAAATTTTACAGGAGAAGGTTTTATTTGAATTATTCATTTCTGGAGTGCATTTTATTAACAAGTTTCAATTTATAGTTTTACATAGTCAAACTGTATAGAGCATCAAGTTTTAGGGCCTTATTCATAGACATTTTTAGCGCGGGCTTCCGGTGGATGATCAGCGTTTTTCGTATTCATAAACCAGTGTTAGCGATAGGATATGATTTGAATTCTGTACTAGTAACCAGTGGATAGCCGGGGCTAGCTTAGTACGCTCGTAGCGCGTGCTGCGAATGTGTGTGTGCTTGTTGGATACAGAATAATTTAGACTTATTAAATTTAAGCTTGACTTTGGCACATTGTTTTATTTTAGCCCTTCTTTGCTTAATTACATACAAATGGCTTTTACAGAACCCGGAGATTCATTGCCGCCATCACATAAGCCCGCCATCGGTCCCTATAGTCCCTATCCTGAGAAATATTATCCAGTCCCTATCATCATATCCCACCTCCCTCAAATAAATTTTAATAAATGCCAGTGGTGCGAAAATGTTTTCGGAGGTTTATACTTTCGGGATATTCCCTGCCGTAGTTTCGCCATTTCTCTATAATTTTTTATCCGTAAAATGATTTGAACAAATTATCGCATTTTACTCTTGAATTGATTATCGACGGCATAAACTTAGCTCGTAATTAATGAATGACCCTGGTGGATTTTGTCGAATTTGCTTCAGGATTTCAGAATTTGTCACGACAACAAACCATTTCATAGGATTTTCATAACGCTTTTCTATGATGTTGCAACTGGCGAGATTGTCTAATACAGCGGTGACCAAACTGGGTATCGTGATTACATCGTGTAATCAAAGACATTCATACTAGTAAGGGGAATTTCCTGTACATTTCTGTCTCGCTCACGTACTGAAGGTAAGCAGTGTCGGTACCATGTCGCTCTACAAACCCTCTGTCTCTACGAGCAGGAACAGAAGATTTCGCACAGAAAGGGAAAAGGAATTTATTCGCTGTTCTGTCGGAGAAAATGTAATATGTCGCTTTGCTCAACGGTTCAATTAATAGTAGTAGGCCTATATAGAAGCGACATTACAGAGCATTACGCTGAATACACAGGCATAACAGGTATTATTAGTATTATTATTATTATTATTATTATTATTAATCAGCAAATGTTCCCATAATATTTATATACGTGCCTCAATATATAGGCTCACATTTTCTCTTGAATGATAGAATAATTACTACGCTATATCTCCATTTTAAATTTTTTAAAAATCTTTCGATGACTAATATCAGTTATTTACTAGTTATTAATTTAATAATAATAATAATAATAATAA